>NC_088417.1:64654851-64762351 GCF_034236695.1 Oncorhynchus nerka
TTGAACTGCACTGTTGGTTAAGGGCTTGTACGTAAGCATTTCACAGTAAGGTCTACACTTGTATTTGGCGCATGTGACAAAGTTTGATTTGAAATGGTTTAAAGTGGAAAATCGGATGTCTCAACGTCATTCTGTTACCGTGGAATTGCTCATTTCGGTTCAGTTTTTTTGAAAGTCCTTTGTTGGGGAGAAGGAATTCAATAAACCTAAATTTGAATGGATAAAAACTCTAGTTCTGGTTGGTCGGGAAGGGTTTGGGGAGAGGTGCTGACATGGGTAAAGTGATTTTATTTGATGAGTTGAAGATCTTTGGCCCTCTTCCTAAATGAGAATCATCATAAATGGACCAAACCCAGCAGCAGCCATTTTGACAACGCTGACATGCTTCCTCTCTGGAGCCTCTCTCCTTCATTCTCTCCATCACTCTCTTTTTCCAACTCAATCAAAATCTCTGTAATGTGGTTTAATTCTCTCCGCAACACATACAAATGTTCCTGATACAGAGCCAACCTTTCAGACACCAACCCCCCTAACCGCTCATATACAACTCCCTAAATCTCTTACCACACGTGCGCACACACACACACACACACACTTACTTGATGGGAAGCATGTGCTGCAGAGATGAAATCGCTTTTTCTCTCTGTCACACTGGCTGTGGAATGATTTGGTCTTCCTCAACAGTTAAGGAAAATCACCCTCTCCCATCTTCTTTACCCTCTCCTCACCTCCTACTCCCTGGCTCTACCTCCCCTTTCAGCTCAACCCCCTCCCCTTTCAGCTCAACCCTTTCCATGTTTATGGATCAACAGTGTGAAGAAAATCAACTATCTGGGTTTATAATGCCAGGTCTACAACTCAACAGTCGATCACGAGACTGACAGCAGTGGCAGACTCAGACTTCCGTCCTACTCTGTCCCAGTAGAATTACACTACCACCAATTAGAACTTCATCGTAATTTGTGAGTGAGCCCTTGACGGAAATGCTCCTGTGTCCAAAACAAACTCCATCTGGAAGTGGAGCCGGACCAGGGGATCACAGCTGGGAAGTGCTGGAATGGTTGTGCCCAAAACACTGATACTGTACTGAGTAACACATCCACCTGGGCACCTAGTGAATGATGGGTCTGGGGTGTTGTGTGTCTGTAAATGAGTCAGTATCTGGCCACGCCTTCTGCACCCCCCCACACCACCACCTTCCATGAGTTCCAGGACTCCGCCTCCCACACTGACACATTCCAGAGTGGTACTAGATGTCTCTTCCCTCCCTGGAGTTAGCAGGTACATTGTGGCCTCTGGTCCCAGTCATTGCGTTGCCCAGCCTCCCACTACCCATTGGGATAAAGGGGACTGGTGGGCCATTGAGTTGATTTTAACAGGTTGTGTGTGTGAAGGGGAGCAATGTGGCACGGAGGCTGTTAGTAATTCACTGAAGTTGCATTTTCCATTAATTAATTAATGAGTGTGCTGATATTACTAAAAAGATTATTATTAAGCAGATTGTGGATCATCTACACCCATTGTGGATGTCGCGTGAGCGCAGAGGAAATCAAGAGGCATTTGGATTATTCCTAGGCTGAGTCAGCAGACATGACTTTGGGCCTCCTCTACAGAAAGAGGGGAAAGGAGGGAAGGCAGGAGAGAGAATGAGAGAAAAATGTGGTACTGAGGTTGAGAGCAAGCGGCTAAGGAGGGAGATAGAAGGGGAGGCTGAGGGAGCAAACTATACAGAGAAAGAGCACTACAGAGAAAATGAGCGAGAGAAAACGAGATAGGAGAGATTACGAGAGAGCGAGGCAGAGTGAGTGGAACAGTCAGAGACATTCCAGTGCTGTGAGTCAATGGTGCTAGGCACTGCTCTGGCAGACACTCACCACCACCTCTAAGACTCAAAGGCCTCCGGCTTCTTGGCTCCCCATTGGCCCAGGCAGGGCCACCATACAGAGGAAGGAAGGGGACAGGACAAGGGAGGGATAATCAACACTGGCTCAGATCCAAACAGTCAGAGACCAGAGAAGGTCATTGTTCTTTGTAATTTGAGCATTTCTTGGAATCCTGTCAAATGGAAGGAACCAAATCACTGTGGTCAAAGAGAATAACCCTAGCTTTCCCTCTGGAATGTATCCTAACACACACACACTTTCATGTAATATACAAATATTTAAATGGGTTAGGTATGAATTGGGCAGATGTAGGCCTAGTATCACAGAATTTGATAAGATAAAATGAATGAATGAAATCCACCTTCCTCAAAAATCCGATGAGAATAAGATCATTCCATGAGGCATCACTGTGTCAAGTGTGTAAATTAAGAACATAAGGGTCAATTAGAGTTAGACTAACTAGTGTGTAATCAGAGCAGACTGAACAGAACAATCCACAACCTCCTTGAGAATGGGGAAACTCACCAACTCCAGCTCATATTTACCTTAGTATCAGTGGTTACATAGAAATAACATTCTCATATATATACACTTCAATGCGTGATCATTACATGTAAATCATTCTTAGTCTATAATGATACAAGTTATTGAACGTGTTTAGTCTACATACCCTTTCTTTCAAACTACACCAACAAGGCCCGTTCCTTGTCGGACAGCATGTGTGCCACACCAGCTAACCCCAGGACTACTACTAGCCTACCACATTCCTGAGGAGCAAGGGGACATCTGTCCACACTAATTGAACCTACAGGGGGATAACATACAGAGGAATTCAGTTTAATAATGGAACAGAAGTCTCCTCACAGGCACACAGAGCTGCCAATGGTTACTGTCACACAAAGGCTAGAGGATGAATGTGAGTGAAAATAGACTGGGATAAGGCTCATTTATCTGCCATGAATGGAAGGACTGACTGTTGTTATGAAGTTGGAAAGCCTTTTGAGGACCTTCACAAGCAAAGTGAAATGGTCCCATGTCTAGGTCTCAACTACTGTATAATAAATGCATAATTAAAGGAATAAAAGGTTCAAGACTGAGCACAGGACACAACATGATACATGCATTAGTCAATTACAGGATTTATGACACATATGAAAAGGGACAGAGGGGGTGGGGTGGGGTAATGTATTGGGTAACTACAGTAACTGTGAAACTTGGGATAGGGCACCATGAAACATTGTATGCTGTAACTTAGTGGCAATGTACTTCATGAAAAATAATATTATAAACTCAATCCGCTACATCACATTTATGGAGTGAGATTTGCTTCTTTATTCTGTAAATGTGTCTACCACCATCTGTGCATATAGTCCACATAACTCAAACAATTAAGATCTGTAAATATTTAGTAAATACAACAATCCGTGAAAAATATTTCACAAACATTCACCATGTCACAAATAAATGGATGATCTGTAAATATATTCATCATAGCACAAACATTCACCATGTCACAAATAAATGGATGATCTGTAAATATATTCATCATAGCACAAACATTCACCATGTCACAAATAAATGGATGATCTGTAAATATATTCATCATAGCACAAACATTCACCATGTCACAAATAAATGGATGATCTGTAAATATATTCATCATAGCTCACAAATAAAACTACAAAGTGAGCAAATGTTCTGAATTCCCTAACATATACAACTGTAGAATGTGCATTTGCACATTCAAAAAGTGCTTGTTGATCTGTATTCTGTGCTATTTTTTTGGAATATGTATTGTAATCCACAAATGTGGCTTCAGATGAGTCGACTATCTCTAATCATTGGGATAATCTGTGTGTCACGGCTGTGTCCTTCTCAGGAGAATGCTTTCTCGCTAGAAGAAGAAAGAACTTCATGAAATATGAGTATAACATTTATTTATTCATTCAATAAATTATATTAACATTTAACAAATTACTTTCATATGTTACATTTTTCTATTGGAGCATGCAACAGGTACATCATCCACTTCAAATTATACTTTTATAAAAAATGTACCTGTAGGATGCCACTCAAAAGAAAATAAAAAAAAACTAAAGAAATGCATAGTTTAAGTGATAAATTCAGTATAAACAGGAAAATAACAAAAAAAGCAAGCCTCCCCCAACCCCACGTCTTCATCAGACAGACTAGCCAACCTCCTCCTATTCACAGTGTTCAAATGGCAATGGCCGTTAGGGATAAAGAAGTGTTTGTATCGGTTGGTCTTGACAGTGGAGAATCAATCCTGTCTGACTGTGCCCACCCTTTACAAAATGAGCAAAACATCTCTAATATTTACACTACCGTTACATTTTTTTTTACGTCACTTACAAATGTCCTTGTTTTTGAAAGAAAAGCTCATTTTTTTGTCCCTTAAAATAACATCAAATTGATCAGAAATAGTGTAGACATTGTTAAATGTTGTAAATACTATTGTAGCTGGAAACAACTGATTTTTTATGGAATATCTACATAGGCCCATTAACAGCAACCATCACTCCTGTGTTCCAATGTTGTGTTAGCTAATTCATGTTTATCATTTTAAAAAGGCTAATTGATCATTAGAAAACCCTTTTGCAATTATGTTAGCACAGCTGAAAATGTTGTGCTGATTAAAAGAAGCAATAAAACCGTCCTTCTTTAGTCTAGTTGAGTATCTGGAGCATCAGCATTTGTGGGTTCGATTACAGGCTCAAAACGGCCAGAAACAAAGACCTTTCTTCTGAAACTCGTTAGTCTATTCTTGTACTGAGAAATGAAGGCTATTCCATGCCAGAAATTGAAGATCTCGTACAACGCTGTGGACTACTCCCTTCACAAAACAGCGCAAACCAGAATAGATAAGAGGAGTGGGAGGCCCCGGTGCACAATTGTGCAAGAGGACAAGCACATTAGTGTCTAGTTTGAGAAAGATGCCTCACACGTCCTCAACTGGCAGCTTCATTAAATAGTACCCGCAAAACACCAGTCTCAACATCAACAGTAAAAGTCTGAGAGATATGCTGTTCTCAGCCTCTCCAGCTTCATGAGGAACAGCTGCCAGTCCAACCCTAATCCGCCAGCTCTCCTCAGCAGATATGGAATATCTACATAGGCCCATTAACAGCAACCATTACTCGTGTGTTCCAATGGCACGCTGTGTTAGCTAATCCAAGTTTATCATTTTAAAAGGCTAATTGATCATTGCAAAGATCCAAGATGGCGTAGCAGTCAGATGTCTTTGTCCTCATCGTGTCCTGTGTAAATATCTTTTTTCTTTGCATAGATTTTTAAATATTTTTCTTACCTCAAATTCGACAATCTCCTGCAATCCGCCTCACCCAATGTGGTATGGATCTGCTATTTTCTTTCTTTTGAACCGGAAACCCCAACAGAAGCTAGCCAACTAACTAGCTACTAGTCAGCTAGCCAATGCTAGCGGTCATCAGCTAACCTTTAGCCTGGACAACTCTTGCCAGGCTGCACAGCGCGACTCAAACCAGAGCACATTGGACTTATTTTTCTCCATATCTCCGAATTCCTACCGCAAGCTCTGAACCATTTCACCTGGATCATCGCAGCTAGCTAGCTGCTATCAGTGGCCAGTCCTGGCTAACGTATCTGTCCTGAAGCAAGAACCAATTAGCCTGGAGCTAGTCTTTGCTAGGCCCATCTCCCAGCTGGCCAAAGAGGTCCGTCAGCCACTCCTTGGGCTACAATACCCATTTTGCCAATTGGCCTGGACCCCTTCTACTGGCGACACAGACCCCCGCCGATCCATCACGACTGGACTACCAACGTAATCTTCCCGAGGTTTTTTTCCCAAGTGGCTCCTCCATCACGATGTCCCCTGAATGTCTGCTAGCCTGTTAGCCGCGGCCTCTAGCTGTCTAGAGCATACCGGACTGTTAACTGAAGAGACCCATCGGACAAATTCTTTGGCCACTATACCTATTTTGCCAATTGGCCTGGACCCTTTACCACACGGAGCCCTGCTGATCCATCACGACTGGACTACTGACGAAACAGCACGAGGGGGCTACAACTGACTTCTTCAGTCGCGACGTCCCTTTAAGGCCCTTCTGCTAGCTTGCTAGCCTCGGCTCGCTAGCTGTCTGAATCGTCACGTCTCCAGCCCGCCGAGCTACTCACTGGACCCCTATGATCACTCAGCTACGCATGCCTCTCCCTAATGTCAATATGCCTTGTCCCTTGCTGTTTTAGTTAGTGATTATTGCCTTATTTCACTGTAGAGCCTCTAGCCCTGCTCAATACTCCTTAGCTAACCCTCTAGTTCCACCTCCCACACATGCGGCGACCTCACCTGGTTTAAATTATGTTTCTAGAGACAATAGCGCTCTCATCGTCACTTAATACATAGGTTAACCTCCACTGTATTCACATCCTACCATACCTTTGTCCGTACATTATGCCTTGAATCTATTCTACCATGCCCAGAAACCTGCTCCTTTTACACTCAGTTCCGAACGTACTAGACGACCAGTTCTTATAGTATTTACGCGTACCCTTATCCTACTCCTCCTCTGTTCCTCTGGAGATGTAGAGGTTAATCCAGGCCCTGCAGTGCCTAGCTCCACTCCCATTTTTCCATTTCCATCCCTAACTATAACATTTTCCGACAAGATAGAACTGCCAAAGGAGGCGGAGTTGCAGTCTACTGCAGAGAAAGCCTATAGAGTTCTGTCTTACTATCCAGGTCTGTGCCCAAACAATTTGAGCTTCTACTTTTAAAAATCCACCTTTCCAGAAACAAGTCTCTCACCGTTGCCGCTTGCTATAGACCACCTTCTGCCCCCAGCTGTGCCCTGGACACCATATGTGAATTGATTGCCCCCCATCTATCTTCAGAGCTCGTGCTGTTAGGTGACATAAACTGGGACACACGGCCATCCTACAATCTAAGCTAGATGCCCTCAATCTCACACAAATTATCAATGACCTTACCAGGTACAAACCCAAATCTGTGAACACAGGCACCCTCATAGATATCATCCTAACCAACCTGCCCTCCAAATACACCTCTGCTGTCTTCAACCAGGATCTCAGCGAGCACTGCCACATTGCCTGTGTCCGTAATGAGTCTGCGGTCAAACGACCACCCCTCATCACTGTCAAACTCTCCCTAAAGCTCTTCAGCGAGCAGGCCTTTCTCATTGACCTGGCCAGGGTATCCTGGAAGGATATTGACTTCCTTCCGTCAGTAGAGGATGCCTGGTTATTCTTTAAAAGTGCTTTCCACACCATCTTAAATAAGCATGCCCCATTCAAAAAAATTTAGAACCAGGAACAGATATAGCCCTTGGTTCACTCCAGACCTGACTGCCCTTGACCAGAACAAAAACATCATGTGGTATACTGCATTAGCATCGAATAGCCCCCGCGATATGCAACATTTCAGGGAAGTCAGGAACCAAGATTTTACTTTATTTATTTGGACCTTTATTTAACTAGGCAAGTCAATTAAGAACAAATTGTTATTTTCAATGACGGCCTAGAAACAGCGGGTTAACTGCCTTGTTCAGGAGCAGAGCAAGAGATTTTTACCTAGTCAGCTCAGGGATTTGATCTTGCAACCTTTCGGTTCCTAGTCCAATATACACAGGCAGTTAGAAAAGCAAAGGCTAGCTTTTTCAAACAGAAATTTGCATCCTGAAGCACAAACTCCAAAAAGACCTGGGACACTAAAGTCCATGGAGAATAAGAGCACCTCCTCCCAGCTGCCCACTGCACTGAGGCTAGGAAACACTGTCACCACCGATAAATCCACGATAATTGAAAATGTCAATAAGCATTTTTCTAAGGCTGGCCATGCTTTCCACCTGGCTACCCCAGTCAACAATACTGTGCAGCTGTATTTATCGACCTGGCCAAGGCTTTCTACTCTGTCAATCACCACATTCTTATCGGCAGACTCGACAGCCTTGGTTTCTCAAATGACTAACTCGCCTGGTTCACCAAGTACTTCTCAGACAGAGTTCAGTGTGTCAAATCGGAGGGCCTGTTGTCCGGACCTCTGGCAGACTCCATGGGGGTGCCACAGGGTTCAATTCTCGGGCCAACTCTTTTCTCTGTATACATCAATGATGCCGCTCTTGCTGCTGTTGATTCTCTGATCCACCTCTACGCAGACGACATCATTCTGTAAACTTCTGGCCCTTCTTTGGACACTGTGATAACTAACCTCCAGATGAGCTTCAATGCAAAACATCTCTCCTTCCGTGGCCTCCAACTTCTTTTAAATGCAAGTAAAACTAAATGCATGCTCTTCAACCGATCGCTGCCCACACCTGCCCGCCTGTCCAGCATCACTACTCTGGACGGTTCTGACTTAGAATATGTGGACAACTACAAATACCTAGGTGTCTGGTTAGACTATAAACTCTCCTTCCAGACCCACATTAAGCATCTCCAAACCAAAATTAAATCTAGAGTCGGCTTCCTATTTCGCAACAAAGCATCCTTCACTCGTACTGCCAAACATATCCTTGTAAAACTGACTATCCTACCAATCCTTGACTTCGGCGATGTCATTTACAAAATAGCCTCCAACACTCCACTCAGCAAACTGGATGTAGCGTATTACAGTGCCATCTGTTTTGTCACAAAAGCCCCATATTACAACCCACCCTTGCGACCTGTATGCTGTCGTTGGCTGGCCCTCGCCTCATATTTGTCGCCAAACCAACTGGTCATCTATAAGTCTTTGCTAGGTAAAGCCCCACCTTATCTCAGCTCACTGGTCACCATAGCAGCATCCACCCCGTAACATGCCCTCCAGCAGGTATATTTCACTTGTCACCCCCAAAGCCAATTTCTCCTTTGGCCGCCTTTCCTTCCAGTTCTCCACTGCCAATGACTGGAACGAACTGCAAAATTCACTGAAGCTGGAGACTCAGATCTCCCTCACTAACTTTAAGCACCAGCTGTCAGAGCAGCTCACAGATCACTGCACCTGTACATAGGTCATCCAACTACCTCATCCCCATACTGTTATTTATTTTGCTCCTTTGCACCCCAGTATATCTACTTGCACACTCATCTTCTGCACATCTATCACTCCAGTGTTTAATTGTCATTTTGTAATTATTTCACCTCTATGGCCTATTTATTGCCCTTATTCTACCTCATTTGCACACACTGTATATATACTTTTTCTATTGACTGTATGTTTGTTTATTCCATGTAACTCTGTTTTTTTGTGTCACACTGCTTTTCTTCATCTTGGCCAGGTTGCAGGTGTGAATGAGAACTTGTTTTTTGGCAATTTCTCGCATGGAATAGCTTGACAAGTTTCAGAAGAAAGGTCTTTGTTTCTGGCCATTTTGAGCCTGTAATCGAACCCACAAAAGCTGATGCTCCAAGAACTCAACTAGACTAAAGGCCAGTTTTATTGCTTTTTTCAATCAGCACAACATTTTTCAGCTGCGCTAACATAATTGCAAAAGGGTTTTCTAATGATCAATTAGCCCTTTAAAATGATAAACTTGGATTAGCTAACAAAGTGCCATTGGAACACAGGAGTGATGAATGCTGATAATGGGCCTCTGCACGCCTATGTAGATATTCCATTAAAAACCAGCCGTTTCCAGCTACAATAGTCATTTACAACATTAACAATGTCTACAATCTATTTGTGATCAAAGTTTATGTTATTTTAATGGACAAAAAAAAGTGCTTTTCTTTTAAAAACAAGGACATTTCTAAGTGACCCCAAACTTTTGAACGGTAGTGTATATGCTGAAACAAAATGACATTTTACTACATTCTTTAGGTCATCATTTCAATCTGGGGACCACAAGGGATGCGCATATTTATTTTTTTTTTACTTCATTACACAGCTGATTCAAATAATCCAAGCTTTATAATTTGAATCAGCTGTGTAGTGGTGCTAGGGCAACGCAACCCCCCCCCCAAGTCCACCCCTTGGGGTCCCCAGGACCGAGTTTGGGAAACACTGCTATAGGTCCTTGGACGAGTCAGCAGTCAGATCAAACAACTCACAAAGGGCCTGGAAAAAAACGAGATCTTGACTAGTGGAGAGTTGCAGTAGAATCCAAAAGCAGCTGGTCAGTGGTAGAACAGGCAAAGAGGGGTCATGGTTCTAGGTTGACTCAGAATGGACAGCTCTGTAAAAAATGAATAACAATACTGAGTTGAGCAGCACAAACCACTTGTTACACAAAACATTTGAAATAGCATGTTATTAAGCTATTTGGTCAAGCTTATAAACAGGAGTCACTCAATAAATGGAGGCAAGAGGACCACATGCTGGAACCCAAGCCAAAAGCACACGGTTTTTGTTCCTGATGACTTGTTAACTCCTTCCCTGTGTCTGAATGGATGACAGGGTGTGTCAATCAGTGCATATATTGTTTCTGCACTTCCATGTGCCATCATTATGCTGTTTTACATATTCATAAGTGTGATCAAGTTGTAATAGATTTACATTTAAATGGGTCATTTCATACTTCAAAACATGTTCACAAAAATGATCAGATTACATTGAATCATAATGGCCTGTGCGTTGTTACACAATTAAACCCTCACGTTATTATTGTCAGGTTAATCATTTTTACTGATAATAGTCTTTACAGTACGAGTATAATAACTTTGCCTTTTATTCAACTGGTAACATTGCCCAGCCCGTCAACGGTGCAACACAATACAGAGAGGGATTGAACTGACCGTAGTCAGACACGGAATGCATATTAATAAATAGTAGGTAAGGATGAACAACAAATGACTTGGCTAGCTAGCAAGCAAGCTTACATGGAGCAAAAAATAGCTAGCTGATTTTCTAATGTTTTTAATCAGAGAGTTATAATTTCTTAACTCCACACCAGTTGGGAAAGAGTGATTAGTCCTGCCAAAGCATCAATTGCCATGTTTAGTCCCTGAAAAGAAAATGGATTGAAAAATATCATTTGCAACATCACCAATTCAGGATTTCAAAACTGAGCGGTTCTTTACAATTGACACATTCCTGAATGAACAACTAAGTTTAACTTTGGTTGTTCGGCTAAACAGCTGATAAGATCGAAGTGTGCAACTGCAGTCCCCAATTCAGGGCGTGTCCGAAAGCTGCGGGCAAAGGACACTGTCTACCGGTCGCCACCGCCTTCCGGGGTGCTAGCTTGCGAGTTAGTGACACTATGTGCTAGCTTGCTAGGGTGAAGGACACCGTCGACCGTTCATCCCTGCCTCCCGCTAGCACAGCAGGTGGGAGGCTGGGGCAACACAGTGTGCCACCCCCACCTCCCGTGTAGCGGAGTCCTCCTTAGGACTAGCTGGCTAAGCTAGAACAGTGTCATTCACTCCCGCCTGCCGAACACCTGCCCTCACCGTCGTTAATAGAACTGTGGGAAAAGGACATGGTCTACCAGTGTACAGCTATTCCCCCACGCCTTCTTCTGTCAGGTTTAGCGGCGGCTGGCATCCAACATTATTCTGCATTACCGCCACCTACTGTACTGGAGCACCCCCGCTTGTCCTAAAAACATTTACCAAGTGTACAGAGGGGTTCCTGCAGATGCAGGAATGCCCCGATTTGTGGGCCGCAATTGCACCCTTCTCATGAGTTACCTGTTAGCTATCAGTAACGTTAGTGTCCAAAGCACACACTCGGCGTTGCATGCCCCAATGGTCGAATTTAACATTCATATGAAAGTCAGTTTCTAAACATTAACATAATTTGTTTAGTAAATAAACGTTATACTCACATTTCATGAAGTAATTTTCTCTTCTAGCTAGAAAGCGTTCTAAGGACACAGACGTGATCTGTCGGCACTCCGCGCATCAAGTAACAAAGATTATCCCAATTATTGGAGATAGCCGACTCATATGAAGTAACATTTGTGGATTGTAATACATCGACATGCAGAAAAAAACTCAATTATGTAAACAAACCACAGATCCACAAGCACCTTTTGAATGCGCAAATGAGCATTCCACAGCTGTAAATGTTAGGGATTTCTGAACATTGGCTCACAAATTGTTCTACATTTGTTCAAATTGTAGCTTTATCTGTTAGACATGTTGAATATATTTACAGATCATAGATGGTTTAATTTGTAATATTTTTACGGATTATTGTTTTTATGAAATATTTTAATACATTCACAGGTCATGGTTTATTTTTGAGTTATAGAATTAAGAAAAACAAATGTCACTCATACACAAGTAATGAAGCCAGAGAAAGAAAGAGGAAACATGGCCAACCCTTTCAGTGCCAGTACATAGGTGAGTCCAAACATGAGCATCATTGAACACTGTTCCACTGTAATAGCACTGTTATGCCACCGAAGTGTCTACAAACGTATATTGGACTACTGTTTTGTTCTATTTCATAAACTACACAAATCTACTTCTGGTAGAGTAACCAACCAATAGCATATATCATACACTTTTACAAGTTATGGCAAACAATATTCCGTTATGTAGTCGTGTTTACCTTTCAATTAAACTTCACGAAGAAACGACTGCTGCTCCGTTCTCGACGTCCCTGCTCGGCTATTTCCATAGATTTGATACAGATCGGATACCGTGCAAAATTCCTCAAACAATTCTAAAAATTCTGATATGACTAATCCATGTTACTTCACGAGTTTCCTTCGAATAGCAGGCTGTTTGCTCTTTTCCACATAATAAAGCGTATGCTTCTGTTCCCATTTCATATTTAATCTGATGAAAAAGTTTAAGAATCTTTTTTCCACTTGACTGCGCTATGAAGGGAATGCATAAAGGAACAGCCCCGAACCGCAAAGTCGCAGTAGCAGTGTATGCATCTGAGAGCCGTCAAGCGCAACCCCCAACCCCTTCCTACCAAAGAAGTCAAAACTTTTCATGGAGAAAAGCCCTCCTTCTCCAGTCTGCTATCGGAAGTAAGCCAATTTTGCTGACGTTTCGGTTGGCTTTTGGAACCGTCACTCAGGCAAGAAAAAAAGAAAGAAAAAAAATACAAAAGCCTTTTGTATGTTAGGAGATCAATTCCTTGGACCTGTCCAAAGCACCTACACGACCGAACTTGGTTAAACCTTATCGATATGAAAATGGTTACAACAGTAAAATACGTATCTGTAAAAGTATCTAGGCTATATGAGCAGTTTACCGACTTTTCAAATGCACATAGACCTGTCCTGGTATTATTGTTCTCGGTCTTTTATGAACTCCCGGGTAGGCCTATATATTCGATTGACTACAGTTCATGCAAATAGTCTACTGGGAGAGGAGTGATTTGCACCATGGAATCCCAAATGGATTCAAACTGTTTTAATACAGAGTTGACTCCTGGGTCCTGATAAGTGCACTTTGGGAAAAAATGCAAACTCCTTTTCAATGCAATACAGCTTTTCAGTCACAATTCAATTATTGCCCCTGATGACTGACTGTATGTTGCTGTCACATCAGACCAAATTAATTGCAGTTACCAACACTCAACTGTAGCCTAGGCTATTAATACGCATAGCCTAAATTACTTAACATCTCAAGCGTTTTAATAATGTTAATAAAATATTCAGTCAAGTGTGTATTATCTGGGAAGTAGTCTATGATGCATCATCACCTTTGTGTACACTACAGGTGAACCGAGGAAGAACACATGATTAGACAGAAACATGGAGGAATGTGCACATCCCAGACAAATTAACTGCAAAAACATCACTGACAAGACTCATTACATCATTCAACAAAGGACAAAACACACCTCACTCATCATGTGATGAGTAGGCCAAGGTAGTGTTTTTTCCCCCATTTAACAATATTCTCCTACCCACAATAGTATGAATGTTTTGACAAAAATCCCACTCCCTGAATTTAAATGGATTTCCCATTCAAGCTCACCAAAGGATGAGGGGGGGGGGTGATATGTCTGAAAAGATAGAATGTAGGCTATAACTTAACTCACCTAACACTGAATCACTGATTTCCAAGAGATTCACGCCAGTTATTGCATTTTCTGTGAGAGAAAAAAGATGTCTATCAATGTGTCACAAATTGTTGGAGGACAATGCTGAACACAGCACTGTGTGATCTCCTGTAGACTACATTATTGCCCAAATGTAAGCTAGAGAGCAGGGATGATAGGCCCAGTCCTGGCCATTCTGCCACCCTCAGTCAAACAAAACAATTTGCTGCCCCCTGCAAAAATTGAATTATCCTGTAAGCAAAATGACATTGAAAAGACATTTCAGGTGTTGAAGTTATGTTAAATGTAGGTTCTTAATGAAAGGTGAAAAGATGTATTTTCCAGAAGGTTAAAATAGGCATTTCCGGACGTTGAAAAATAAGCATTTAAAACAGACATAGAAATCAAGTTCATTTTCTGTTCTCAAAAAAAAGCTGAAAATACATAAACTCGGCAAAAAAAATTTGAATTATCCTGTAAGCAAAATGACATTGAAAAGACATTTCAGGTGTTGTTGAAGTTATGTTAAATGTAGGTTCTTAATGAAAGGTGAAAAGATGTATTTTCCAGAAGGTTAAAATAGGCATTTCCGGACGTTGAAAAATAAGCATTTAAAACAGACATAGAAATCAGGTTCATTTTCTGTTCTCAAAAGAAAGCTGAAAATACATAAACTCGGCAAAAAAAAACGTCCCTTTTTCAGGACGCTGTCTTTCAAAGAAAATTCGTAAAAATCCAATTAACTTCACAGATCTTCATTGTAAAGGGTTTAAACACTGTTTCCCATGCTTGTTCAATGAACCATAAACAATTAATGAACATGAGTCTGTGGAACAGTCATTAAGACACTAATATCTTACAGACGGTAGGTCACAGTTATGAAAACTTAGGACACTAAAGAGGCCTTTCTACTGACTCTGAAAAACACCAAAAGAAAGATGCCCAGACTCCCTGATCATCCACGTGAACGCATCTTAGGCATAATGCAAGGAGGCATGAGAACTGCAGATGTGGCCAGGGCAATGAATTGCAATGTCCGTACTGTGAGACGCCTAAGACAGTGCTACAGGGAGACAGGATGGACAGCTGATCGTCCTCGCAGTGGAAGACCACGTGTAACAACACCTGCACAGGATCGGTACATTCGAACATCACACCTGCAGGAAAGGTACAGGACGGCAACAACAACTGTCCGAGTTACACCAGGAACACTCAATCCCTCCATCAGTGTTCAGACTGTCCACAATAGGCTGAGAGGGCTTGTAGGCCTGTTGTAAGGCAGGTCCTCACCAGACATCACTGGTAACAACGTCGCCTATGGGCACAAACCCACCGTTGCTGGACCAGACAGGACTGGCAAAAAGTGCTCTTCCCTGACGAGTCGCGGTTTTGTCTCGCCTGGGGTGATGGTCAGATTCGCATTTATCGTCGAAGGAATGAGCGTTACACGAGGCCTGTACTCTGGAGCGGGATCGATTTGCAGGTGGAGGGTCCATCATGGTCTGGGGGGCGATCATCGAACTGAGCTCGTTGTCATTGCAAGCAATCTCAACGCTGTGCGTTACAGGGAAGACATCCTCCTCCCTCATGTGGTACCCTTCCTGCAGGCTCATCCTGACATGACCCTCCAGCATGACAATGCCACCAGCCATACTGCTCATTCTGTGCATGATCTGTGCATGATTTCCTGCAAGACAGGAATGTCAGTGTTCTGTCATGACCACCGAAGAGCCCGGATCTCAATCCCATTGAGCACGTCTGGGACCTGTTGGTTCGGATGGTGAGAGCTAGAATTCCCCCAAGAAATGTCCAAGAACTTGCAGGAGTGGGGTGACATCTCACAGCAAGAACTGGCAAATCTGGTGCAGTCCATGAGGAGGAGATGCACTGCAGTACTTAATGCAGCTGGTGGCCACACCAGATGCGGACTGGTTTTTATTTTATGCTGATCCCTTGTTATTTTTGATCCCCCTTTGTTCAGGGACACATTATTCCATTACTGTTAGTCACTTGTCTGTGGAACTTGTTCAGTTATTGAATCTTTTTTATTTTACCCCTTTTTCTCCCCAATTGTTTTTAGTAGCTACTATCTTGTCTCATCGCTACAACTCCCGTACGGGCTCGGGAGAGACGAAGGTTGAAAGTCATGCGTCCTCCGATACACAACCCAACCAAGCCGTACTGCTTCTTAACACAGCGCGCATCCAACCCGGAAGCCAGCCGCACCATTGTGTCGGAGGAAACACCATGCACCTGGCAACCTTGGTTAGCGTGCACTGCGCCCGGCCCGCCACAGAATATCCCTACCGGCCAAGCCCTCCCTAACCCAGACGACGCTAGGCCAATTGTGCGTCGCCCCACGGACCTCCTGGTCGCGTCCGGTTACGACAGAGCCTGGGCGCGAACCCAGGGTCTCTGGTGGCACAGCTGTACCACCAGCGCCCTTAACCACTGCGCCACCCGGGAGGTCAGTTGTTGAATCTTATGTTCATACAAATATTTACACATGTTAAGTTTGCTGAAAATAAACGCAGTTGATAGTGAGAGGACGTTTCTTTTTTTGCTGAGTTTATTTTCCGAACATTGAAATCGGTTTCCTTTTCGATTCTGAATGAAAGTTGAAAATATGTTAATTTCTAGACATCTGTTTGGACTAAATCAAGGCCGGTCCAGACCGGATCAAACATAGATGATGTCGCTAATCACATAATTATTTCCAAAAACAATGGCAATTTCGCAAAACCAGTGGCATTTGGGCTTTTTAGCGCTGATGCCGCCCTGTGCTAAGCAGTGCCCAGTTTTCTTTTACCCCTTTTTCGTGGTATCCAAGTGGTAGTTACAGTCTTGTCCCATCACTGCAACTCCTGTACGGACTCGGGAGTGGTGAAGGTCGAGAGCAGTGCATCCTCCGATACACAACCCAAACAAGCCGGAATGCCTCTTGACATAATGCCCACTTAACCCAGAAGCCAGCAGCACCAATGTGTCAGAGGAAACACAGTACACCTGGCAACTGTGTCAGTGTGCACTGCGCCCGGCCCGCCACAGGAGTCGCTAGTGTGCGATGGGACAAGGACATCCCTGCCGGCCAAACCCTCCCCTAACCCGGACGACGCTGGACCAATTGTACGCCGCACCATGGGTCTCACAGTCTCGGCCCGGCTGGACTCAAATCCAGAATCTCTAGAGGCACAGCGATGTAGTGCCTTAGTCCACTGCACCTCTCAGGAGGCGAGCAGCGCCCACTTCGTCAAAGGCAGGGGCGCAACATATTTTGCGTGTCCATTCCTCTCCATGGTGCTGTTGGAGAAGCACATCGCTGTGGCTCTCATCCAACGTTCTGTAAAAAATTCCAACATAAATCCTGGAGCAGATATAGCGAACAGTGAATTCGGAAAGTATTCAGACCACTTGACTTTTCCAACATTGTTATATTGCAGCCTTATTCTAAAATTGATTAAATAGTCGTCGTCCCCCCCAGCAATCTACACACAATACCCCATAATTACAAAGCAAAAACAGGTTTGACATTTTTGCAAAATATAAAAAAAAAAAAAAAAAAAAAAAAAACACATTTACATAAGTATTCAGACCTTTTACTCAGTACTTTGTTGATGCCCCTTTGGCAGTGATTACAGCATCAATTATTTTTGGGTATGACACTACAAGCTTGGCATACCTGGATTTTGGGAGATTCTCCTATTCTCTGCAGATCCTCTCAAGCTGCACAGCTATTTTCAGGTCTCTCCAGACATGTTCGATTGTGTTCAAGTCCGGGCTCTGGCTTGGCCACCCAAGAACATTCAGAGACTTGTCCCGAACCCACTCCTGCATTGCCTTCGCTGTGTGCTTAGGGTCGTTGTCCTGTTGGAAGGTGTACCTTCGCCCCAGTCTGAGGTCCAGAGTGCTCGGGAGCAGGTTTTCATCAAGGATCTCTCTGTACTTTGCTCTATTCATCTTTCCCTCGATCCTCGTCTCCCAGTTCCTACAGCTGAAAAAGATCCCCATAGCATGATGCTGTCACCACTATGCTTCACCGTAAGGATGGTATTGGCTAGGTGATGAGCGGTGACTGGTTTCCTGCAGATGTGACGCTTGACATTCAGGCCAAAGAGTTACGTTTTAATTTCATCAGATGAGAGAATCTTGTTTCTCATGGGCAGAAAGTCCTTTAGGTGGCTTTTGACAAAATCCAAGCGGGCTGTCATGTGCCTTTTACTGAAGAGTGGCTTCCGTCTGGCCACTCTACCATAAAGACCTTTTTTAAATATATATTTTTTTAAATGTCACCTTTATTTAACCAGGTAGGCTAGTTGAGAACAAGTTCTCATTTACAACTGCGACCTGGCCAAGATAAAGCAAAGCAGTGCGAAACAAACAACAGAGTTACACATGGAATAAACAAACATACAGTCAATAACACAATAGAAAAAGTCTATATACAGTGTGTACAAATGAGGTAAGATAAGGGAGGTAAGGCAATAAATAGGCCATAGTGGCGAAATAATTACAATTTAGCAATTAAACACTGGAGTGATAGATGTGCAGAAGATGAATGTGCAAATAGAGATACTGGGGTGCAAAGGAAAATAAAATAAAAACAGTATGGAGAGTGCTATGAGCCTGATTGGGGGAGTGCTGCAGATGGTTGTCCTTCTGGAAGGTTCTCCCATCTCCACAAAGGAACTCTGGAGCTCTGTCAGAGTGACCATCAAGATCTTGGTCACCTCCCTGACCAAGGCCGTTCTCCACCGATTGCTCAGTTTGGCCAGGTGGCCAGCTCTAGGAAGAGTCTTGGTGGTTCCAAACATCTTTCATTTAGGAATGATGAAGGCCACAGTGTTCTTGGGGAAGTTCAATGCTGCAGAAACATTTTGGTACCCTTCTCCAGATCTGTGCTTCGACACAATCCTGTCTCTGAGCTCTAAGGACAATTATTTTGACCTCATGGCTTGGTTTTTGCTCTGACATGCACTGTCAACTGTGGGACGTTATATAGACAGGTGTGTGCCTTTCCAAATCATGTCCAATCAATTGAATTTACCACAGGTGGACTCCAAGTTGTACAAACATCTCAATGATGATCAATGGAAACAGGATGCACCTGAGTAAGGTGAAAGCACCAATTTGTAAGTCGCTCTGGATAAGAGCGTCTGCTAAATGACTTAAATGTAAATGTGAGTTCAATTTCCGGTCTCATAGAAAAGGTTGTGAATAAGGTATGTTTTTTAAAACTTTTAATACATTTGCAAAAAATGTCTAAAAACCTGTTTTTGCTTTGTCATTGTGAGTTATTATGTGTAGCTTGACGAGGAAACTTATTTATTTAATCCATTTTAGAATAAGGCTGTAATGTAACAAAATGTGGAAATAGTCATGGGGTCTGAATACTTTCCGAATACACTATATAGTAGAAGTAGTATTTGGCACAGACTGACGGCGACGTCTTATTTCCACATCCACAGATGTTGGTTTTTGGTCCGGACCGCACCAAATCTGAACCAAAAAGACGTCTATGTTTGGGCCAAGCCAAGGCTGGTCCAGACCGGACTAAATTTGATTGGTTCAGATTTGGTCCTGACCAAAATCCAACATCCGTGGAAATAAGTCGGTCTGTGCTTACTGAGGTGTAGCCTACAGTGTGGAATGACATTTTATTTTATGAATGCCCATCTGTGGTTGGCCTACAGTTGGTAAAACACAAAAAAAGACTAACAAAATACTTCTGCATTGGTCTGTGCTTACTGGGCGTAAACCTACAATATCAGCCATAATGGCATTTTATGAATGCCCATCCATGTGGTAGGTCTACCGTTTGGAAAACAGGTAGTTGCATTGGTTTTATTAGTCCTGATTACAGTGAATAATTCATTAGATTATTTTTTGGACGGAACGTTGGTAGGAAAGTCGTGTTTGGGAATGGGCAAGCGCCCCTGCCATTGACAAAGTGGGCACTGCTTATCACAAGGCGACATTGGCGCTAAAAAAAAGAAGCCTATATGCCACTGGTTGATTGAAATTATCATTGTTTTTGGGAAGAATTATGTGAGGTTGGAGGTGTTGGAAAATGTCGCCCTCGTCAATCGAATTGACGAATGAGCGGGCTGGTCCTGGGGATGCTGTTTGGCGTAAGACGTGCACCACTCTGTGGTGGAAATATGAACTGTAATGGGGCCTGAAAAGAATGTTGTGCCCTCCTTAAAAGTTTGGAGAGCTATGTAAACCCGGGATTTACCATGTTCAACCATCTATTCATAGTGGTTATGAATTTGGATGCAAGCTGCGCATTATTGAACTCACCGAGAAAGCATTCTGTAAGCCCGATGAGATGGATCCATTCCGCCACCTCCTCGGGACTCCAGTGTTCGACTGAGATCATTGTAAATTGTTTTCTTCAGATCTCACCGCCATTCCTCCCTTCAAAGGAACAAAGTGTTACATAACGTTATAGGCCTACGGTCCGGTTCCCTTTTTGTGCAATACCGATAAACTAGGCTACAGATAAGGTTGACAAAAATGTTGCCAGCTCAGATGCAACGTTTTAAATCGCCATTGAAATGGCGTAAACTGTCACATGTTGTCACTAGTGCAGTCAATTACCGTGTAACTCCCATTATTCAAAGGTCACGCAAATTACAATGGGGAATGGGCATGTTAGTCAACAATAGAAGCCCTCCCTCCATATGCTACTTTTAGTCTTCCAAAAGAACGCCCCGGTGTAAAACTATTTGCAACAATTGTATTTCGTGACCACATAAATACGCCTAGTGCGTGCACACCTTTGTAAAATGTACCATCGTTTCTCAACAGTAAAAGCTAACAAATCCACATTTTTCCTAACATTGTCAAGAGCTGGGATTGCTGCAAAATGCACACCTCGCCAGGTAGAGGGTTGGAGCCTGAGAGAACGCTAACAGTTCGGTGCATTGTAGATAGTGTCGTTTTACAGCCCCACTGTATTTGCCAACTCCTTCATAGCCCCTGACATGATGAAAATGTACTCGTACCATGCATCATCTCAGTCCCTTGAAATGTATGATATATGGAACCATTCATATATACACAATTCATACAAAAATAAATGGCTACCAGTATGTTGCCTTTCTTGAAGTTCATGACTTAATCTGGAGAGCCCCTGTCCTCAATGTTAACATCATGTAAATCAAACTGTTGTATGAGTATGACATGTTCCTTTCTGTTCATTCTCACTTTAAAGATATGTAGATATAGTATATGTAGTATTTTATTTTACCTTTATTTAACTAGGCAAATCAATTAAGAACAAATTCTTATTTTCAATGACGGCCTAGGAACAACGGGTTAACTGCCTTGTTCAGGGGCAGAACGACAGATTTTGAACCTTGTTAGCTCGGGGATTCAACCTCACAACCTTTCAGTTACTAGTCCAACACTCTAACCACTACACTGCCGTAGAAGGGTCAGGTAGGTTACTTTCTAAATGTAATCAGTTACTATTTTCCTGTCAAATTGTAATCAGTACCTTAACCTTGTTACTTTTGGATTACTTTTCCTTTAAGAGGCAATAAGAATTTGTTCTGAACTGACTTGCCTAGTTAAATAAAGGTTACATTTTATTTAAATTATTACATTAAAAAAAGATCCATCAAAAGCATTTGCTGTGTCATGGTGGTCAGGCTTACTCATGTTGAACTTAAACTTGCACCTTTTTTCAATGCTGAATCAAATGTAATTGAGAAAACAGTAGTGCTAAGCGATTAACGGAATTGTTGGTTATTTTTTGGTTTTTAAACAACTAATTAACCAAGGTCAGTTCGGACAACTGTGTGATCACACTCTCCGCAGCCGATGTGAGTAAGACCTTTAAACAGGTCCTCATTCACAAGGCTGCGGGGCCCGACAGATTACCAGGGCGTGTACTCCGTGCATGCACTGACCAACTGGCAAGTGTCATGTTTCAAGCAGACCACCATAGTCCCTGTGCCCAAGAACACTAAGGTAACCTGCCTAAATGACTACACACCTGTAGTCTGGCTCACATCAACACCATTATCCCAGAAACCCACTCCAATTTCCATACCACCCCAACAGATCTACAGATGATGCAATCTCTGTTGCACTCCACACTTCCCTTTCACACATGGACAAAAATAACACCTATGTGAGAATGCTGTTCATTGACTACAGCTCAGCATTCAACACCATAGTGCCCTCAAAGCTCATCACTAAGCTAAGGACCCTGGGACTAAACAACTTCCTCTGCAACTGGATCATAGACTTCCTGACAGGCCACCCCAGGTGGTAAGGGTAGGTAACAACACATCCTCAACACGGGGGCCCCTCAGGCGTGCATGCTCAGTCCACTCCTGTACTCCCTGTTCACTCATGACTGCACAGCCAGGCACGACTCCCAACGCCATCATTAAGTTTGCCGATGACACAACAGTGGTAGGTCTGATCACAGACAATGACGAGGCAGCATTTAGGGGAGGTCAGGGACCTGGCCGTGTGATGCCAGGACAACAACTTCTCCCTCAACATGATCAAGACTAAGGAGATGAGTGGACAGGAAAAGGAGGACTGAGCACACCCCCCCATTCTCATCGACGGGGATGTAGCGGAGCAGGTTGAGAGTTATGTTCCTTGGTGTTCACGTCACCAACAAACTTACCTGGTCCAAGCACACCAAGACAGTCGTGAAGAGGGCACAACAAAACCTATTCCTCTTCAGGAGATTTGGCATAGGTCCTCAGAAGGTTCTACAGCTACACCATCCTGACTGGTTGGATTACTGCCTGGTATGGCAACTGCTCGGGCTCTGACTGCAAGGCACTAGAGGGTAGTGCGTACGCCCCAGTACATCACTGGGTTCAAGCTTCCTTTCATCCAGGACCTCTATACCAGGGGGTGTCAGAGGAAGGCCCTAAAAATTGTCAAAGACTCTAGCCACCCTAGTCATAGACTGTTTTCTCTGCTACCGCAACGCAAGCGGTACCCGGAACACCAGGTCTAGGGTCAAGAGGCTTCTAAACAGCTTTGGTTAAGAGCTTGTATTCAGCGTATGTGACAAATAACATGTGATTTGACAACATGTAATCAGTTACTCCCCAACCCTGTGTGGTAATGCCATGGTATTCAGCATAATAGTCACTATTCAGCATAAGTATAGTACATGTTTTGGGGCGGGAGGTACCCTATTGGTTAGAGCGTTGGGCCAGTAACCGAAAGGTTGCTGGATCAAATCAACCGGCTGACAAGGTAAACAATCTGTCGTTCTGCCCCTGAACAAGGCAGTTAACCCACTGTTCCCCGGTAGGCCATCATCGTAAATAAGAATGTTCTTTATGTAACTAGGCAAGTCAAATAAAGGTTAAATGTTTAAAAAAATAACATGTAGCAGTGTTCAGCATACACACTTATAATTAGCAGTGAAAATGACACTTACATACAAATAAATAGAGTCAAATATATTATATTTTACACCAAGTGTTTTATTCCGTGAGCATCTGCTCAGGTCACATGACTTACAGTAGCTCGACCCCTCTGAAATCCCCACTGGGGAACGACTATTTTACAAGCCACAGGGTCATAAGGATGACATAACAGGTTGGAGGACATGGTTGAGATAAGGGGGGCAACTGACAGAGCCAACATTTTTGTGGAGGCTGAGGACAAATATAAAAGGTCTAGATAGAGTTACAACACACAATTTTACGCTAGAAGGGTTGTAATACTCCCAGGGCTGGCTGGCTAAACAAGAGTGATGCACCCGCAGGCGCTCTTTAACACATGGCACATTCCCAAATTCCTGTATGGTGAAAACGACTGTAGCTGCAGCCGACTGGTCTCTGGCCCTCGTCTCCGAGAGAAACACAGCAGGAAGGAACATAAGTGCATGTGAGGGTGGCTTCAGCTACAAACGCCTCCACTTCCTCAGTGATGTAGATATGGGGCAGGTGCAAAAGTGAGAGAGGGCTCATTCCCATTTGTGCCAGCCGTCTGTACAGTAGTAGACTAGAAAGCAGGTGATTTGACATCTGGGTCACTGGATGGTGGTAGAGGTGCTAATGCAGGGTGGGAGACAGAGCTTTTTCACTTGGGAGCTGGGGGTCCAAACTCTGGCGGGTGAATTGGTCTTCACTCCCCCCTCTCCTCGGTGATGGGGCTTAGGCACTGCTGAGGGCATTCACACCGGGCAACACTTTACCTGTGGGCAGAAAGGAACGACACTGCTTTAGAAAAACTCTTCAGCATTACTTAAGTCATCATATCCATGTATGATCTAACTAATGGTAACAGTACCAAAATGTAATTTTGTTCTTTCTAGCCTGCATCCCCTTAGACACTGATTTTGAACTGGGCATAGGTCAAAGGTCAGCGTGATGCCAGTAAGGATTAGACCGCGATCACTCACCCTCCAGAAGCTCCAGGCTGGCTCCGCCTCCTGTGCTGACGTGGCTGACCTTGTCCTCTGTGCCCCATTTGGCGCAGCATGTAGCGGTGTCGCCTCCACCTGGGCATCACAAGACAACAGGTAGGTAGCATTCAAATCATAGAGATCCTTCACTGTCATAGTGATCACTCACTACTATAGATGTGAGGAAGAAAAGGTGCTTGGCACTATCTGGCGGTGAGAATGATATCAAGAGTGGATGAACCAAAGCTTCCAATCAAAATGGCAGTGCAAGTATAAACTTGAATAAATTATTTTTACCATGATGCGCAAGAGCAGGCTTTGTTTAACGAATGATCTCTATCATATGTGTATTTATTTGCAAAAGTTAGGATTAGGTGCAGGGACAAATATATGTTTTTTGGTCATTGTATATAAACACAATGGTCGAGGGTCTTACCGATGATTGTGACGCAGCCTGACTTGGTGACCTCCACCACTTTGTCCATCAGGCCCTTGGTTCCTTTGGCGAAGTTCTCAAACTCAAACACACCCACGGGGCCGTTCCACACGATCTGCTTGGCTCTGCCTACAGCCTCAGCGAAGTGCTTGTTGCTCTCTGGTCCACAGTCGAGACCCTGGAGAGAAGTGTGTTGTTGAGGGTATTCATCTACAGTATTTACATTAAAAAATCCTATTATTAATTTGGCTCTCGAAGTGATGCAGTATATCAAATTTCTAGCTAGCACAAGAACTATCCGAAAAATTCCCATAAAAACCCTTCAAGAAGACTATAAAACCCGATCAGTGTTATGTTTATTAGGCATCAAACGGAGGGGAAAAAAACAAATCAGGTTGGGATTACACTGGATTTTTCCAATAGGAAGCACTTATTTTTCTATTCCCCAATGAACATGACCTAGGTTGCTCTCCTCACCATCCAGCCTGCAGGGATGCCAGCAGCCACGGTTGCGGTGCCAGTCTGGGCATGCTCGTCAAACTTCTCTGCGGTGATGAAGTCGACGGGGAGGTTGATCTTGACCTTGTTCTTCTCGGCCTTGGCCATCAGCTCCTTGACGATCTTGGCACCCTCATCATCGTATAGGGAGGCGCCGATCTGGCAGGGGGAGAGGATCACTCATTGTAAGATGTAAACTATAACCGTGATATACACCATAGTCGAACATTAAACAAATGTAACTACATTGTGCAGAGGCACAAGAGTTCTGAGCTATATTCATTTAAATAAATGAGGTTAAAATCCTGATTTAAATATAATTTTCCAAAAAAGGGGTAACATCTCTCCATTTCTCCCACCCTCCCTACCGCCTTCTCCCCATCTTCCTCCCTCTCTCTGTTCTCACCTCCATGTTGTTAAGGACCTTGAGGAAGGTGAAGGCCATGCCACCACCAATGATCATCTCATTGACCTGGTCCAACATGTTGTTGATCAGCTGAATCTTGTCCTTGACCTTGGCTCTGCACACAACAACAGACAAACTCTATAAAAACTGTTAAAGATAGTAAAACATTGATAGCCCACTAATATGAAGCCCATTTATCTAGAATCCATTATAAAACACTTAAGAGGAGATATAATGCATACATGGTAAAACATTCTAGTTGAGGAAGATAGTCATATTGGGACAGAAAAGTTTGTTGTAGTTGACACTTGTTTATTTTGTCTCATGAATTTAGTGCTAAATCCTACCATTTGTCATCCATTGTTGAGGGGCTTATCATTAGCCAATTCATATCAATGTCCTTTGTCACTAGCAGAGGTCCACAAAGCTGAACTGGGTAAAAATCTTTGAAAATACAGAACTGTGGCAGTGAAAGAACCTGATTGGCTGCACTCAGAGACACTGATTGGACATGGCGGTTGCACAATGCCCAGCTGAAATGGGCTCCAACACTGAGCCAATTTCAACATGTGAGCAATGGTAGTTAGCCGTGTTTAGTTTTCCCACTGTGCTAGCCTGTAAAGTGCTCAGTCACAGGAGGTTGGTGGCACCTTAATTGGGGAGGACGGGCTCATGGTCATGGCTGGAGCAGAATGAGTAGGATAGTATCAAGTCCATCAAACACAGTTTGATACCATTCACTTCGTTCCAGCCATTATTAAGAGCTGTTCTCCCCTCAGCAGCCACCGCTGTGCTCAGTAGTAGGAAAAGACAGTACGGTCACACAGATTGAGGTATTACACAACACACTTAAGGTCTCAATTCCTGGACTGCCTTCTGTGTATTAAAAAATATATTTAAAAATCCTGCACTTGAGAATGATACTACAACAGCCCAAGGCTGATGTATCAACAGAGAAAGAGAGTGAGTGAATGAGTGGTCGAGAGAATAGAAAGAGAGAAACAGTGAGAAATATTTAAGTGAGGTTGCATGGCTTTCATTGTGCATATAATATGACCAGACCAGTCTATTTTAGCTGGATCAACCAGTTGAAGAGCCAGTCCCCAGTAGTGATACCATAGAAACAGATGCAGGTCTCTGGGTACTTTATTCTTAACTCATCACAGAGCTATCCCTGCCCCGTTGACAATCAGTGACATGGTAAACTAAAGCATCAAACGGTCCTTTGACCAGTTACTTACCCTCCGAGGATGGCCAGGAAGGGCCTGGCTGGTTTCTCCAGAGCCATGGCAAAGTAGTCAAGCTCCTTCTTCATCAGGAAGCCTGCAGCCTTCTTGGACAGGTTCACTCCAACCATGGAGCTGGGGGAAGAGAAAGAAATCACTTTATTATTTTTGTAATAAAAAATAAAAAATTATTTCTAGGAGATGACAGGAAGGGACAAAGTATTTTAAAAATGAAAGTATAGGAGAAAGGGATTGGCAATAAGTGATGGCTTCTAAGTTTCATTAAAACAGCAGATACCAAAAGATCAGAGTTTATGCTCGACTCCTCCACAGAATGTGTGGTGACCCCTACCTGTGGGCTCTGTGTGCTGTGCCGAAAGCATCGTTGACGTAGACGTCTCCCAGTTTGGACAGAGAGGCTCTGAAGGAATCAATTTGCTCCTGGGTGGCTTTGGTCTAGAAGATAAAGGAGAGAATAGACAGGTTACTACCAGCAGGAGAGGTTTACACACCTATCAGACAGAACTGTACGGCCTATTGTGCAGCAAACAGAGGCCTAATTTATTCATATTGATGACATCAATTAATAAATACTACATGGGATGATATAAAATAAGCCATTTTCCACATTCATCAATATAGCCCATATCATCTATCCATGTTCCGCAACTGTATTAAGGGTTTATAATACGAGTCAGAACACTTGGTGTGGCACCTAGGAGCGTAGTGATATGACACAATTCAGAGGCTCGACACACAAGGCACAATTCAAAACCAGGCAGAAGCTGGTGTATTTCTTAAATCAAAAAGGTGAGTTATAGAAATGGTCCAAACGTGGTCCAATCATTTGAGCGGTCTTTGTTGTGGCGAATTGGGTGCTGGCAGCTGCAACCTTTTGGGAGGCGAGACTAGTTTCCACGGTTGTTAGTCATACATCCTTCTTCCTCTCTGGTTCTGAATGTTTCCCATAATCGTCCCCATATGAAAATGGATTCACTCACCGAGTTTGTGGGTTCCTGGTAGTTGAGCGCATAGCACTCATCATCCATCTCCTGCTCAGAATCCCACCACCACTCTTCTTCTTGAGTGCACTGGGCCTTCTGCAGTGCACTGGGGTCATACTCACAGGCATCATGGTTAACACCAACATGTGATGGACAGGTCTGACATACTTCATTCTTGTGAGATTTACCAAGACAGTCTGTCTGATTAATCACAGAGATGAAATGTGATTGGGTGTCCGTCTGGCTGTGACCATCTATTAATGTGCTGGTCTGGCAGCTTACATCTTGAGAAACAGTTGAAGACTCCCCAGTCTGGGTTTGTTCATCTTGACCCTCCGTTACCTGCACTAGTTCTACCACTTTGGCTTGTAGCTCACCCTTCTCCCGCTTCAGGTTCTCAATGCCCTCTCTCTGGACTGTGCATTCTTCATTGAGGTCTTCAATCTCTTCTCGAAGACACTTTTTCTCCTCTTCAGTTTTGCAGAGGAGATCTTGAAATATCTTTAGCCTCCTCTTCAACTCTTCAGCTTCATCATGTGGAGCACATTTTCTTCTAGTTACCCATTTCAAAGTTTGCAGCTCCTGCAAAGTCTCGCTCCAATACTTCTCCAGCTTGGCGGCTCGCTGTTGCTCTTTCTGTAGAACGACTCCTTGTTTCAGTAGGCTTTCTTCAGCCTTCTTCCTTTTCTCAGCTTCGGCAGTTAGCTGAGCCTTTAGCTCATTTCCCCCATTATCTGGCTTGCTGACAGAAACTTGGCCTTCTTGCCCAAACCCTTCTTCATCAGGGGACTGGATGATTAAGTGTCCATTCTCCATGCTGACAATACACTGTAGAGTACCACTATTGGCCAACGCATCTGGTTCTGCTTGCCAGGCTTTTTGGTGCACATCTAGCGCCACATCCATCATGTTATTTAGAGCTTTCCATAGCTCCTTTGACCCTTTATCCATTTCACATCTCTGGACACCTGGTGGTTTCTTCAGGATGTTTAGGAGGAGCTCCCTTTGAGCTTCTGGCAGTACTTCTATGCCTTCTCCCTGCAGCCATGGAACAGTGAGGGGGACCTGTCATCCATCCATGAATGTCTGCAATTATTTTGGTGCAAATGTGTGAGCGCTCCGAATTCTCTCATGCACTACACCTCTAGGCCACCAGATAAAGCTGTGCCTGTATTACCTCCACCGGTGTGGCAGAACACTGGGTGTGACATAGGGTTGCAAAGGGTCGGAAACCTTCTGGTAAATGCCCAGAAATTTTCCATGGGAAGTTATGCTTAAATTCATCATAAAAGTTAGCTTAAAACAGTGAACCTTCTTTTTGTAGGATGCACATAAGGTAATTCTAGCTATTGTGGCATATTTTGGTTAAACTACCCCCATGGTCCTCTTGGAATAAGTTTTTGACTCGATGGAGCAACGTAGTCAGAGAAATGCTGATGAATGTCTTGCTCGAGCTGTGTATGCAACTGGTTCACCTCTGATGCTCACAGGCAATGTGTATTGGAAGAGATTTCTGAATGTTCTTCACCCAGCATACACCCCTCCAACCAGACATGCTTTATCTACTCATTTGCTGGATGCAGAGTTCAACAGAGTCCAAGTGCAGGTCAAGCAAATCATAGAGAAAGCAGACTACATTGCAATCATCTGATGGGTGGTCAAATGTTCATGGGCAAGGAATAATTAACTACATCATCTCCACCCCTCAACCAGAATTCTAAAAGAGCACAGACACAAGGGACAACAGACACACCGGTCTCTACATTGCATATGAGCTGAAGACAGTCATCAATGACTTTGGACCACAAAAGGTTTTGCATTGATGACAGACAATGCTGCGAACATGAATGCTGCTTGGTCTAAAGTGGAGAAGTCATACCCTCACTTCACACCCATTGGCTGTGCTGCTCATGCATTGAATCTGCGCCTTAAGGACTTCATGGCACTGAAAACAATGGATACACTCTACAAGAGAGGCAAGGAAATGGTTCGGTATGTGAAGGGTCATCAAGATATAGCAGCAATCTACCTCACCAAGCAAAGTGAGAAGAATAAGAGCACCACATTGAATCTGCCCAGCAACACCCATTGGGGTGGTGTTGTCATCATGTTTGACAGTCTCCTGGAGGGGGAGGAGTCTCTCCAAGAAATGGCCATATCAGTCTGCCGACAATGGCCAGCCCAATCAAGAGGATCCTCCTGGATGATGTATTTTGGGAGAGAGTGGTAAGCAGCCTGAAACCTACAGCAGTAGCCATGGCATGGATTGAGGGAGACAATGCCATCCTGTCTGCTTGCAGATGTAAGAGAAGAAATCCGTACTGCCCTGCCCACTTCACTGTTGCTCCAAGCAGAGGAAACTGCAGTTCTGAAATACATCAAAAAGTATGAAGACGTCTGCCTGAAGCCCATACACGCCGCAGCGTACATGTTGGACCCCAAGTATGCTGGCAAGAGCATCCTGTCTGGTGCAGAGATCAAGGCTTATGGTGTCATCACTCCATTGTCTCGCCACCTTGGCTTGGATGAGGGCAAGGTTCTTGGCAGTCTGGTGAAGTACACTTCCTAGCAAGGGCTTTGGAATGGAGATGCAATATGGCAGTCATGCCAACAGATCTCGTCAGCCACCTGGTGGAAGGAACTTTGTGAATCTGAGGCTCTTTCCCCCATTGCCTCCATCATCCTCCAAATCCCACCAACATCAGCCACCTCAGAGCATAACTGATCCTTGTTTGGGAACACGCACGCAACAGGCTGACCAATACAAGGGTTGAAAAATTGGTGGCCATCCGGGCAAATTTGATGCTTTTTGAGCCTGACAACGAGCCATCCTCAACAAGGTTGGAAAGTGAAGATGAGGCCTCAGTCTGATGTTCAAGAGGTGGACATTGAGGAGGTCCAGGGAAAATACATGGACGCCTGAGAGGAAGACAACCAAAGCTTTAGTTTCTAGACTCAATTTACAGATCTATGTTGAAAATATTTTTGGGAGATGTGATGGATCACTGGGGATCATTCAATATTCCCTTTTGTTGTTCAGTGAAATCATGCCATGTGACGAGTCAACTCATTTAATTAAAGTTCAATTCTTAACTAAATCGTTTTTATTTCTATTGGAAGGATTTAATCATTTTCAATTATGTCTACTTATGATAAGGTTTATGTTTGTCTCCATATGGTAAACATATCCAATGCAAAAAAAACATCTACATTTAAATCGTATTAATATTAATTTGCATATATTTACGTTAATTCCACAATATTCCCGTTAATTCCCACGGAAAGCTTCCACCTCTGAATATTCCCCAAAATGTGCAACCCTAGTGTGACATAGAAAATGTAGTGATGCAGTGATGCAAGACAATTCAGAGGCTCACACACACCACAGAATGAAGGTACCAAATAAAGGGTGGTTTACACAAATGGTCAAACGCTGGGCTCCACTTAGAGCATTAGTGAACATTAGCGCTGAGCGATTAACCGAATGTGTTCTTTTTCGGTTTTTAAACTACTAAGTGACCGACGTCGGGTCAATTATTTATATTCCATTTAGTTTGTTTTGTCTGTGAGCTCAATGCGCAGTTTCTGTAGAGATAAATCAGATCAAGCCTGAACTGTGCATGTAGTAGGATGTTGTAGTTTCCAACAGGCTAATATTCTACAGTTTAGCGCAAAAAAAGTGGTCATTATTTACAATGACCATAATCCATTACACACACGCCTACTTATCCAGTCTGTGTGGAGCACTGAGCTATAATACCAACGGTGTGGAGCAGGAAGAGTTTGAGAGGAGAGAATGGGTGATCGAGAGGGATAGAAAGCAGTTGCTTCGCGAGGTATCTCTACCTGAAAATATATTATATCTTATATCTTAAGTGATTGATAGTTGTAATTCTAAGTACTGCTGAATACCTACTAAAATGGTGATTTTGTTAGAGAGCATATAGGTAGCAGCTCTATAGATATGAGATGACTTGGAATGAAATAAAAGTAAAATAAAACGAATATTTTATTAAAGTAAATTATGGTTAATAAGTGGTAAGCGGTTATGGGATGTCATTACCATTCCTTAAATTTTAAAACTTCTATTAGTTGTTTTATTATGTGTGACAGCATTCAGCCCAAATAATACATAGTGCATTTAATATCAAAAATAATAATTGAAACCGAAACCCGAAAAAGCTCTAATCGCTCAGCACTACTGAACATAAACTCAAAGGGGAAGTTCTGTATTTTACAACCTAATATTAATGTTAGAGGGTCCCTCACTCTGAAAGTAGTCTACGGGCCAGAAGACTGTAAACCCACGGTTCATTTTTCTTTGAACAGCCAATTCTAGAGAGTGTATCTATAGGAGCACGTGGTGAATATACTGCAGTGATGCCAGGGGAGTGGACTGCATGACGAGGGTACTGTAAGTACTTTATAATAACGTTCCTACTGACCTTTAACAGCAAAGTTCTTGACTCTTTCACAAAAGGTCACAGAAAGGTCATGGCTGATCTATGGTGTCCCATCCAAATGCCAGGAGTTGGCACAAGTACAGTATTCCAGGTCATCATAGACCTTGCCCTTAACCACAGAGCTGGGATCGGATTACACTATCCCCCAATCCTATCCTCAAGCATTAGATAAATGAAAAAGATCTGACCCCGAATCAGCAGTTAGGGGTAACATCTAGACTTACCTACTCTGTCGCCTGCCACCCCCCAGCCATCGAGGGATTTTGTGAAAGGTCGACAGCTACCCCCCATCCCAATCTCCTCCCTCTTTAAAGGGTTGCATATCAGCCAGGGCTCACAAGACAAGAAAAGCAAAATGCTAGACCCGAGACAACCCACTGCCCTTCACTCAAATGTCAGCAGGTCAGGGCTGCATCTCAGGTAAATGAGAGGAGATGGAGAAGTAGAGGTAGAATCCTGGTCATTGATACAGGCAGGCACAGATACTACAGGAAACTCATCCTATAAACCTATGCATTTACATAATACTCTCAGTGGTGCAACCTTCTTAAGAGCTGCTAACAGTTTTAGTATGGATGTACTCAGTGACGCAGTAATTTGTGGCTGTACTCCTCAAACAGATGAGACGCCATTTTCTGTACATTGGTCTCCAAATTACAAAATTCCTGCTTTTCAGGTCAGATGGCTGACTGATGCGTCATTATTTTGCAGCTCGGCTCTATTTTCATATGTGATGCCTTTAGCAGCTCTGCTGACGCCAACACCACAGGAGTGACAGTTGCAGCTTGGGCCTCTGCAGGGTAGGAGCCCTCATTTTATGTAAATAGAAAGGGTCTCTGGGAATGGCTACTGCAGTCGTTGACCAACCTTGTTTCCGGAGGCGTCCTTTCCCTTGCCTTCCTCTGCAACGTGGAACCTCAGGTTCTCCAGGAGGATGACTGAACCGGCGGCAGGGTCAGCACAGGCCTTCTCTACGTCGGGACCTACGCAGTCCTTCAGGAAGTGCACGTCCCTGAAAATGGGTGCAACACATGCACGATTGAGTACTTTATTCAGACACCTTACTGAAACATTGTCAGTTGATAGAACCAAAGTGTGTCAATAGAGATCATACCAATTCATTCATTGGTACAACTCAGTCAATGGCACAGTAACACACATACAAGAGTTATATTTCACTCGCAGCATGGTAATAGCCAGCTATGCCATGAGGTCTCACTCACTTGCCCAGCAGGCTCTTGAGCTCGGCAGCCACAGGCTTCAGGGAGAATTTGTCAGGCATGGGGTTCCCATCAGGACGACCCAAGTGGCTCATCAGCACCACAGCCTTGGCCCCATGGTCAAGACAGTGCTTGATGGTGGGGACAGCAGCCTTGATCCTGGAATACACAGGCACACAGTATGAGCAAAAGGATGGAATCGGGCTCCTATAGAACAAACTAGTAGCACTTGGTCTAATCATGTGTATTAGTTACTGAAGATGATAAAATGAAAACAAGCTCATTATTACCTCTGGTTGTTCGTTATGTTATGGTCCTTCATTGGCACATTGAAATCAACCCTGCAAAAGACATTTATAACATTCAGCTTTGGGCACAGTAATACTAAGTGTTTTGAGCATTATAAAATGTATGGTTGAAAAGAAAGGGTATATTACTGGAAACTACGTTTACCAGTAAACTACTAGAGAATTTTGGTATCTTTTAAGGATTTTATGTAACCTATCACAAGACATCTAGTGGCCCTTTTGGGTGTCCAATCAGTTCTGGCCCTCTGTGTGGCCTTATCACATGTCAAATATGAAAAAATTGACTACATAAAAATAGATTGACAAAGCTGTAAAACATTATCCTAAATATAAATAAGGTTAGTAAATACAATGGGTGTTTAATATGAGGGTTTCAGAATGAAATATCCTTTATATATTTTTACTAAGATTTATTTAACTGTGTCAATATGTATTTGTTGTCAATGTTTGTGTCAAACTGGTGGCAGTTGTCAAAAAAAGTCAAACTTATACAATTGCAGAGATAATAGAAAATAATTCCATTGTTGATTAGATGTTCCCTCAAACCATATTGTCTAGCTACTAGAAACTCATGAACAGACATACTGTATAATAGAATACTATAAAAAAATAATAATAATAAAGTTATTCCAGTATAAATTACCAAACTTACGATAGATTTTCTCATAAGAACCAAAATTACTGAAGATTCTGGTAACTTTGGTAAATTACCAGTGGCTTTGCAACCCTTATAAAACATGTCCATGACACTGGGCTTAGTATTGAATGGAAATTATTCAACAGCCAAACACTTTCCTGTATGTCGCACACAGTGACAAGAGAACATGCTGCATCCCTCATTCTCCTGCCCATTACCTAACTCCATCCCCCTCTCGGTTTCTCCTCCGGCCCACTTGATGCAGTGAAGTGCAGGATCAGGCAATGTGTGCCACAACCATACTCTATTGTACTAGAACCCTACGGTCAGAATAGGGGAAGAATGACACTGCTATGGAATGCCTTTGTTAGCAATGACCCCTTCAAAATGGGTAAATGGGAACAATTCACAGCCGCACTAGTGATGCCCTTGTAATAGGCTACCATTTGTTTAACCTGCACCTTACACTACAGGGCCGTAAAGGCAGGTGTTTTATACGAGGGATAAAAGACTGAAGGTGGAGCAAGGATTTGCATATACGCAGAATAAGGCCAGCACATTGGCTGCTTGACAGGCTTGGCACAGGCCTGCCAGACTGTTCGCTCTACCACAGCAAAGTCTCCATAACAGCCCAAGGTCCTGACAGTCAGTCACAGTTTGTCCTATTCTGCACAAGTAAGCAATGCCACTTCATAGAAGTAGGATGTACAGACAGATATGCATGTTATGGCAAGCCCAGGATGGAATGTGAGGAGATATTTTCATAGTAATTTGTCTACCCCAGGGTTTCCCAAACTCAATCCTGGGTCCACATTTTGGTTTTTACCCTAGCACTACACAGCTTGATTATGAGTTGGTTATTTGAATCAGCTGTGTAGTGCACTAAAGGGGGGTCTTAGGGTTTCCCAAACTCTGTCCTACACTCGCTTTAAGTCATCTGTGTTGATAGGAGTGTGGATTTGACCTTTAGGAAGGAAAAGGCCTAATGCATCTCCTGCAGTAATCATGGGTACATGGAGCTGGGGACTCCAGGATGCCCTATGACATTTAAAAGTGGGTGTCGTTTTTCAGTGTACTGAAGCACCCCTGGGAGCCACACATGACAACAATATCTAAGCAAATGCCATCAGCTAAAATGGATAGGATGGTGTTTAAGATTAACTAGCTAATTGAATATAAATACAGTAGACTATCCGCAGCTTAGAGCTTTGTACTTTACCTCGGATATCATCTTAATGCAAAATAACTTAAATGGTTGCAATTAACATTTTAGGGATGCTTGCATCCATTCTGCATCACTCCTATGGCATGTAATTGGTTTGAATAGGGAAAACGTGAGACAACAACCTGTGTTCTGTGACGAGTGGTGGCATGCATCACCTGCTGAAGTACCCAAAATATACCTATTAAAAATGTCACCAAGTAAGACCATTATTACTGTTCCAGCTGGCTGATATGCGTTATTAGGTAGGTAATGGTAACAAAGAAATGTTAGACCAAGCTTTACTTGGCGATATATGTCTTCAATTCCCAACTTGGAAGATAACACATCTTTTAAACTTCCATGTATTACAGTCGTGGCCAAAAGTTTTGAGAACGACACAAATATTAATTTTCCCAAAGTTTGCTGCTTCAGTGTCTTTAGATATTTATGTCAGATGTTAATATGGAATACTGAAGTATAATTACAAGTTTTTCATAAGTGTCAAAGGCTTTTATTGACAGTTACATCTAGTTGATGCAAAGAGTCAATATTTGCAGTGTTGACCCCTCTTTTTCAAGACCTCCACAATCTGCCCTGGCATGCTGTCAATTAACTTCTGGGCCACATCCTGACTGATGGCAGCCCATTCTTGCATAATCAATGCTTGGAGTTTGTCAGAATTGGTGAGTTTTGTGTGTCCACCCGCCTCTTGAGGATTGACCACAAGTTCTCAACGGGATTAAGGTCTGGGGAGTTTCCTGGCCGTGGACCCAAAATATGATGTTTTGTTCCCCGGGCCACTTAGTTATCACTTTTGCCTTATGGAAAGGTGCTCCATCATGCTGGAAAAGGCATTGTTCGTCACCAAACTGTTCCTGGATGGTTGGGAGAAGTTGCTCTCGGAGGATGTGCTAGTACCATTCTTTATTCATGGCTGTGTTCTTAGGCAAAATTGTGAGCGAGCCACTCCCTTGGCTGAGAAGCAACCCCACACATGAATGGTCTCAGGATGCTTTACTGTTGGCATGACACAGGGCTGATGGTAGCGCTCATCTTGTCTTCTCCAGACAAGTTTTTTTCCGGATGCCCCAAACAATCGGAAAGGGGATTCAGAGAAAATGACTTGACCCCAGTCCTCAGCAGTCCAATCCCTGTACCTTTTGCAGAATATCAGTCTGTCCCTGATGTTTTTCCTGGAGAGAAGTAGCTTCTTTGCTGCCCTTCTTGACACCAGGCCATCCTCCAAAAGTCTTTGCCTCACTGTGCGTGCAGATGACTCACACCTGCCTGCTGCCATTCCTGAGCAAACTCTGTACTGGTGGTGCCCCGATCCCGCAGCTGAATCAACTTAAGACGGTCCTGGCGCTTGCTGGACTTTCTTGGGCGCCCTGAAGCCTTCTTCACAACAATCGAACCTCTCTCCTTGAAGTTCTTGATGATCCGATAAATGGTTGATTAGGTGCAATCTTACTGGCAGCAATATCCTTGCCTGTGAAGCCCTTTTTGTGCAAAGCAATGATGACGGCACGCGTTTCCTTCCAGGTAACCATGGTTGACAGAGGAAGAACAATGATTCCAAGCACCACCCTCCTTTTGAAGCTTCCAGTCTGTTATTCGAACTCAGCATGACAGAGTGATCTCCAGCCTTGTCCTCGTCAACACTCACACCTGTGTTAACGAGAGAATCACTGACATGATGTCAGTTGGTCCTTTCGTGGCAGGCCTGAAATGCAGTGGAAATGGTTTTTGGGATTCAGTTTATTTGTATGGCAGAGAGAGACTTTGCAATTAATTGCAATTCATCTGATCACTCTTCATAACATTCTGGAGCATATGCAAATTGCCATCATACAAACTGAGGCAGCAGACTTTGTGAAAATGAATACTTGTGTCATTCAAAACTTTTGGCCACGACTATAGTTGCAGGGGGTTTGTTTGAATTGTTACATTAAATACATTTGCTCCAAGAAGTAATCCAACGATGTGTACGCACTTTCGACTTTGTGGTGGAAACCAATAATGAATATAAACACTGGATTGCTGATGCTATATATTGGCCATTGAGAGGCTTTGAAGACACGGTCGGACATATTTGCACTCCTCAGTAGGAGCAGTCCTCCATAGGAATGAATGGAATTTCCACAGTATTTCAATTAAATGTTTAAAGGAAAACATTATAAAAACAATATATAAAGACAATTTCATTTAAGTGTGTTTTTGTTGTTGTGCGGACAGTAACATAAGTAATCTCAAAAGAAATGACTTATTTTTTTATTTGTATTTTATGTTCACACACACATATATATATATATATGTACATCAGGAGACGTGGAGGAGGCCGTAGGAGGGCAACAACCCAGCAGTAGGACCGCTACCGCCGCCTTTGTGCAAGGAGGAGCACTGCCAGAGCCCTGCAAAATGACCTCCAGCAGGCCACAAATGTGCATGTGTCTGCTCAAATGGTTAGAAACAGACTCCATGAGGGTGGTATGAGGGCCCGACGTCCACAGGTGGGGGTTGTACTTACAGCCCAACACCGTGCAGGAAGTTTTTCATTTGCCAGAGAACACCAAGATTGGCAAATTCGCCACTGGCGCCCTGTGCTCTTCACAGATGAAAGCAGGTTCACAGTGGCAAGAAGGTTTCAACATGAGACGAGTCTACAACCCACACATGTGACAGACGTGACAGTCTGGAGACAGAGGCGCTATCAGGAGACAGGCCAGTCTGGAGACGTGGAGGAGGCCGTGGAGAACGTTCTGCTGCCTGCAACATGCTCCAGCATGACCGGTTTAGCAGGTGGGTCAGTCATGGTGTGGGGTGGCATTTCTTTGGGGGTCGCACAGCCCTCCATGTGCTCGCCAGAGGTAGCCTGACTGCCATTAGGTACCGAGATGAGATCCTCAGACCCCTTGTGAGACCATATGCTGGTGCGGTTGGCCCTGGGTTCCTCCTAATGCAAGACAATGCTAGACCTCATGTGGCTGGAGTGTGTCAGCAGTTCCTGCAAGAGGAAGGCATTGATGCTATGGACTGGCCTGCCCGTTCCCCACACCTGAATCCAATTGAGCACATCTGGGACATCATGTCTCGCTCCATCCACCAACGCCACGTTGCACCACAGACTGTCCAGGAGTTGGCGGATGCTTTAGTCCAGGTCTGGGAGGAGATCCCTCAGGAGACCATCCGCCACCTCATCAGGAGCATGCCCAGGCGTTGTAGGGAGGTCATACAGGCACGTGGAGGCCACACACACTACTGAGCCTCATTTTTTTTTTTTTACAAATTATGTAACATTCCAACATTGTTTAGCATTATTTAATCCAAATATGTAATGATTTCACTATTTGTATCCATTTGCATCACCTTCAATTAGGGACTTTCATTTTGAAGGCAAACCACACATGGAGGTTGACAGCTGCCAGTGACCATACCAACAGAGTAAAAAAATATATATAATCATCATGTGAAAAGTGAACAATAACCACAGAAAGTACAGTAGGAAGATAGGCTAAAACTGCTCCTTCAACTGCTCCTTCAATAGAAATGCCAGATCACACTTGTAGCCGATGTCATGGCGTTGTTGGCTAGCTAAGCGCATGCACGTCATCAGGTCTAACAGTCGTCTCGCGCCTAACTGCCCATGTGCAGGCCATCAAATCAAAGGCACTCCTTCCATATGGAGTAGGTTGACGAAAATGTGTCCTTTGTCACTTTCACGAGGTTGGAGTCATAACATGTCCAACTATTCAAACCCCAGCCTGGTCTGTTTCGCAAGCGTTTGCGGAAGTCTTGCAATGTTGCGCCTCTGGGTTTAGAAACTCAATAACACCATAAGCATGTATAAAATGTATTTACAGTCAATCGAAATGATTAACCCAAAAATAGTTTAGAAATAAATAATTAGCATTGTTAGACATGACTCTGTAAATCTATAATGTTAGCCAGCTAACTACCTAGCTAGAGTGGCAAGCTTGGAATCGGTCACCTGTAATTAGTTTATAAATAATATATAAACAAAAAATACTTGAAATCCCACTGGATGTATTAGACTGCATAATTTAATTGGGGGTATACTTATATGCACTGTACAGCCTTATATGGATTGTGCACCCATGGGGTATCAGCATATTCAGTGACACGGGGGAAAATCAAGAGGTTACACACATATTGTCTTAGCTCTTATTGCAGGACTTTGACTGTGTGAAATCACCTTCCCAGTCAGCCTATTGTGCATATTGAATATTCAAATTGCACTGTACAGCCTAACCTATGGACAATGCACCCCATGAAATAAGCTAACAGCCTACTCAGTGACACCCACAGAACCCAATTCAAGAGTTTACACAAATATTACACCGGAAATAGAAAACAATGATTTGTATTGTTAGACGTTACTCTGTAAACCTATAATGTTAGACAGCTAACTACACTGAACAAAAATATAAAATGCAACATGGAAAGTATTGGTCCCATCTTTCATGAGCTAAAATAAAAGATCCCAGAAATGTTCCATACTCAAAAAAAGCTTATTTCACACAAATTTTATGCACAAATGTTTACATCCCTGTTAGTGAGCATTTCTACTTTTCCCAGATAATCCGACCACCTGAAAGGTGTGGCATATCAAGAAGCTGATTAAACAGCATGATCATTACACAGGTGCATCTTGTGCTGGGGACAATAAAAGGCCACTAAAATGTGCAGTTTTGTCACAACACAATGCCACAGAGGTCTCCTGTTGAGGAAGTGAGCAATTGGCATGCTGACTACAGGAATGTCCACCCCGCCAGAGCTGTTGTCAGATAATGTAATGCTAATTTCTCTACCATAAGCCGTCATGTGGGCAAGCGGTTTGCCCACTCTGAACAGAGTGCCCAATGGTGGCGGTATGGTTATGGTATGGGCAGACATAAGCTATGGACAACAAGCACAATTGATTTTATTGATGGAAATTGTAATGCACAGAGGTACCATGACAAGATCCTGAGGTCCATTGTCGTGCCATTCATCTGCTGCCATCACCTCATGTTTCAGCATGATAATGCACGGTCCCATGTTGCAAGGCTCTGTACACAATTCCTGGAAGCTGAAAATGTCAGGTTTTTTTCATGGCATGTTTAGGATGCTCTGGAACAACATGTAAGACAGCGTGTTCCAGTTCCCACCAATATCCCACAACTTTGCACGGCCATTGAAAAGGAGTGGGACAACACTCCACAGGGCATATTCAACAGCCTGATCAACTCCATGCAAAAGGTGGTGTCGCACTGCATGAGGCAAATGGTGGTCACACCAGATACTAACTGGTTCTGATCCATGTCCCTGACCAACAGATGCAAATCTGTATTCCCAGTAAAGTGAAATCCATAGATTAAGGCCTAATGAATGCATTTAAATGGACTGATTTCCTTATATAAACGGTAACTCGGTAAAATATTTTAAATTGTTGCGTTTATATGTTTTGTTCAGTATAGCTAGCTAAAGTGGCAAGCTAGGTTATCTGTCACATTGTGGCCTACATGCTGACTGCACATGCATCGCCGGTTTTCAGTAGTTACAACAGCCACAAGGTCAAAATTGGCTATATGATAAGAATTCATTAAGACAAAAATGTAATTTGTTCTTCATTTAAGGATAGGGTTAGGCAGAAGGTTAGCAGTGTGGTTAAGATTAGGTTTGAAATAAGATTTGAAATAAGCGGAATTTCTGACTTTGTGGCTATGGTAAATAGTGAGGACCCGTATCACCACGAAGAAACACTAATAAAAAGGTCTGACTAGGAGATATTTTTAAAAGTCAACCAAATGTATATTTTAACTGCAATTAAGTTCAATGTAGCTCTTCGATAACAATGTATCGTGAATGTTTCCAAAGCTAAAGTATCAAGCGTCTCTCAGTTACTGTCTTGTAACGAATCACAGTGCGATGTCTAATGCTGCGTACTCGGAAAAAACGAGTTCGACTAAGGATGTCGTTTAACGGTCATCCAACTCAGAATCACAAGTCGCAAACTCGGGCATATTTTTGAACTTCGACTTTCCGACCTGAAGATCACTGATTTGACCTCGTTTACCCAGTTGTCTTGAAAGCACCAATAACCCCCTTTCCGATGGCTCAATTCGAACTCACCTCATGATCACGCGCTTCCCCTTCACGTCCACCTTGTCCAGGGTGAGTTTATTTGACAGCGACATTTTGGATATTTTAGTTGCACCTGCTTTTCTGCCTTTACCTCACTCTGCTGTTGGGTAGTTCCCGAATGAAATCACATTTGCGCAGCAAGGAAGCACTTCGGGTGGGCGGGACGTTACACGCCCATCCACGGTGTATTGGTCCAAAGCTAGTACGGAACTGCTGCATCAGCACTGCCATTGGGTTATGCCAGTGCCAGTCATATGAGCTGTCCTCCATTTAAAACTCAATTTAACGGGAAACGGTGTGTGACGAAAGTCACGTAACGTTTTGCTCGAAGACTATTTTTATTATTTAAAAATAAAATACAATACAAATCATTGTAATGCAATTAAAAAATATACAATATAGAAAAACAAAGAGTATGCAAACATTGCTAACAGCCAGGGGAATAAAACAATACATTATATGAAGACCTTGTAAAAAGTACAAACATTTACATTTTGTGTTGCTTTTTTGTTATGAGAAGAAATTGTTTACATATTGCTGAATTTAATTCTCAAAAATTATAAAGAGGTTTATTGCTAAAATGGAATTTATGAATATGGAATTTAGCAAAAATAACAATTAAGTTTAAGAAGAAGAAAGGCTTTGCATAGTCTTTGCTATATTTTGTAAAACCGAATATCACATTTTAAGAGTAGAAGGGCAAAATTAGCATGTATATAATCAACAGATATTTTGTCACAGCTTCTTGTTACTTTGTTAGTACTTACTCGTAGCTCAAAGTAGCTTATGACTTCTTTTTTTTTTACGTATAATAGCTAATAAAGTCAGACACAACTTCTATAAGAGAAATCCCAAAATAAATGTAAAACAGCCTGCGGATGTTCTTTACAGTATATACAATAAATAATATATTTTTTCAAACGTTTTAAGGTAATGTTTAGTGGGTTAGCACTTGTGGATTAATGTATATGAAAGTTATTTAATCGTATTAGTTCAAAGAAACTTCTGAGAAAGAGACCAGACATTTTTCCAATTCATATTTATTAAAATGCCATTCCAGAAAGATATGACATATGGGACTTAAACAACATCCCATTGAAATTCTGCTCGAAGTGGCGCTTTCCAGACAACTGAGGTTCTAGAACAGACTTTGAGATACGTTTCCTCCGGTTTGGTTGGTGTGGTTTGAAGCAACGAGTGACGTGTTTAAATGGTAGCGCCCATGCTAACAGCGTTCCCTATCTGGTCGTTCTATACAGCACCGGTTCCGTTCCAAAATGTACTAACGCAGCACAGGTGTCATGTAAAATCTTTCCCAATCGTCCTGGTTGTGACGTCATGTTGTGAAATTCCTCACAGCGTGAAGATTTTCCCAGTTCAATAATTGCACGCGCGTCTCTTTAATGGCTAAGCTCGTGCAGATGTTTCCCTCACCCTTAAAAACAGTTCTGTGGGCGCGTGCATTTGCTACATCTGCCAATACGGACACGCGCATCAGTGGGTTGATGTAAGATGTTTTGCGATTGCAAAGACTTGGCTCTATTTTTTCGATTGACAGCAGTCTTGAACAAATATGCATCTCAAACAGAACATGGGAACATCCGCTGAAGGAAACTATCTACTAGGTAAGTGCTAACTTTCTAAGTCACAAGTCATCACAAGCTGACGTTAGTTTCATCTTACTGTTAAGGGGTCTGCTTCTTGTTACTTTGTTAGTACTTACTCTTAGCTTAAAGTAGCCCCATGGCTGTTTTACTTATAATAGCTAATAAAGTCAGACACTACTTCTATGATATAATGGCTGTCCGCAAACCAACGTTAAAGGTGCATGCCGCCACCTACTGTGCAGGAGTGTGTGGTCAATCACTATTTACAACATTTCTAAACCCTCCTACCTAACTCAGTACTTCTGAGAAAATAAAAAAAACAGCCCTACTAACTTCTAATACACCGTCCCCCAAATTCCCCCCAATCTCAATGACCCTACACTTCAATCTTTCCCTCTCTTCAACAATAAAACAGCACATGCTCCACCGTTTCATCGACCATACACAAACCAGTCACATGCTTGCCAACCAGATGTAATGATGAGTTCAATGTCCGCAATCGGGCAAACATCACCTATTCCTTCCTAGTCTGACCTTTGAATCTTGGTCCACCGACCTTTCTTTGGAGGGCATATAAACTCAGCAAAAAAAGAAACATCCCTTTTTCAGGACCCTGTCTTTCAAAGATAATTTGTAAAAATCCAAATAACTTCACGGATCTTCATTGTACAGGGTTTAAACACCATTCCCCATGCTTGTTCAATGAACCATAAACAATTAATGAACATGCACCTGTGGAACGGTCGTTAAGACACCAATAGCTTACAGACGGTAGGCAATTAAGGTCACCGTTATGAAGACTTAGGACACTATAGAGGCCTTTCTACTGACTCTGAAAAACACCAAAAGAAAGATGCCCAGGGTCCCTGCTCATCTGTGTGAACGTGTCTTAGGCATACTGCAAGGAGGCATGAGGACTGCAGATGTAGCCAGGGCAATAAATTGCAATGTCTGTACTGTGAGACGCCTAAGATTGCGCTACAGCGAGACAGGACGAATAGCTGATTGTCCTCGCAGTGGCAGACCATGTGTAACAACACCTGCACAGTACAGGTACATTCGAACATCACACCTGCCGGACAGGTACGGGATGGCAACAACTGTCCGAGTTACACAAGGAATGCACAATCCATCCATCAGTGCTCAGACTGTCCGCAATAGGCTGGGAGAGGCTGGACTGAGGGCTTGTAGGCCTATTGTAAGGCAGGTCCTCACCAGACAACACCGGCAACAACGTCACCTATGGGCACAAACCCACCGTCGCTGGACCAAGACAGGACTGGCAAAAGTACTCTTCACTGACGAGTCGCGGTTTTGTCTCACCAGGGGTGAGGGTCGGATTTGCTTCTATCGTCGAAGGAATAAGCGCCTAACCGAGGCCTGTACTCTGGAGCGGGATCGATTTGGAGGTGGAGGGTCAGAGCATCATCGGACTGAGCTTGTTGTCATTACAGGCAATCTCAACGCTGCGCGTTACAGGGAAGACATCCTCCTCCCTCATGTGGTACCTTTCCTGCAGGCTCATCCTAACATGACCCTCCAGCATGACAATGCCACCAGCCATATGGCTCGTGATTTCCCGCAAGACAGGAATGTCAGTGTTCTGCCATGGCCAGCGAAGAGCCCGGATCTCAATCCCATTGAGCACGTCTGGGACCTGTTGAATCGGAGGGTGAGGGCTAGGACCATTCCCCCCAGAAATGTCTGGGAACTCGCAGGTGCCTTGGTGGAAGAGTGGGGTAACATCTCACAGCAAGAACTGGCAAATCTGGTGCAGTCCATGAGGAGATGCACTGCAGTACTTACTACAGCTGGTGGCCACACCAGATACTGACTGTTACTTGTGATTTTGACCCCCCTTTGTTCAGGGACACATTATTCCTATTCTGTTAGTCACATGTCTGTGGAACTTGTTCAGTTTGTCTGTTGTTGAATCTTATGTTCATACAAATACTTACACATTTTACGTTTGCTGAAAATAAATGCAGTTGACAGTGAGAGGATGTTTCTTTTTTTGTTGAGTTTACATGCCAGCCCTTGTGCTCAGAGTCCCCATCTCTTCTGCCACACATCTATCAAAATGGCCTTGATCTTACCTCTACCCAGTGGAACACTAATATCAATTACATCTAGTTTCAAAGCTCTTTTGGCTAATTGGTCTACAATTTAATTCCCTTCCACACCCGAATGATCTGGGACCCAGCAGAATCTCACTAATACACCCATTCTCTCAATTCTTGATAACATTAATACCTCCAATAGTAGGTCACTCCTATTAGATTTACCAGATGATAACTATTCCACACAGACCGATAATCTGAACATACTATAATTCTAACAGGTTGTACATCCTCACCTACTGGAGGGCAACTATTATTGCCAACAGTTCAAATGGGTATACTGACAGTTCATCTGTTTGTCTTCAACATATCTGCACATCAAATTCAGGAACGTAAACACCTGCTCCTGTGCGCCCACTCTCTGGGTCCTTGGATCCATCTGTGAAAAGCTGTTTAAAAAAGCATAACTTCTACCAATGGAATTGTCAACCAGTTTCCCTATATCATGGACTTCTGACCAATCTTTCCTTTTCTTTACCAAGGTTAGATCAACAACAGGATCTGGGAGTAACCATGGAGGAACATCCCCCATCACCACAGAAGGGCCATCCTCCTACTCCCTCAAACCACTCATCAATCAGCAAGCTTTCCAACTAGCCAACCAAAGCCACTCCCTTGCCTACTAGTATATATTTGTTTTATTTCACCTTTATTTAGACCAGACCTGCTGTTTTCAACTCTCTAGAGACAGCAGGAGTGGTAGAGATACTTTTAATGATCGGCTATGAAAAGCCAACAGACATTTACCCCCGAGGTGCTGACTTGCTGCACCCTTGACAACAACTGTGATTATTATTTGACCATGCTGGTCATTTATGAACATTTGAACATCTTGGCCACGTTCTATTATAATCTCCAACCGGCACAGCCAGAAGAGGACTGGCCACCCATCATAGCCTGGTTCCTCTCTAGGTTTCTTCCTAGGGAGTTTTTCCTAGCCATCGTGCTTCTACACCTGCATTGCTTGCTGTTTGGGGTTTTAGGCTGGGTTTCTGTACAGCACTTTGAGATATCAGCTGATGTACGACGGGCTATATAAATACATTTGATTTAAATAGGCCGTAGTGGCGAAGTAATTATAATTTAGCAATTAAAACACTGGAGTGATAGATGTGCAGAAGATTAATGTGCAAGTATATACTGGGGTGCAAAGGAGCAAAAAAATAAACAACAATTATGGGGATGAGGTAGTTGGACGGGCTATTTACATATGGGCTATGTACAGGTGCAATGATCTGTGAGCTGCTCTGACAGCAGATGCTTAAAGTTAGTGAGGGAGACATGAGTCTCCAGCTTCAATGATTTTTGCAATTTGTTCCAGTCATTGGCAGCAGAAAACTGGAAAGAGTGGCAGCCAAAGGAGGAATTGGCTTTGGGGTGCCCAGGGAAATATACCTGCTGGAGCCTGTGATACGGGTGGGTGCTGCTATGGTGACCAGTGAGCTGAGATATGGCGGGGCTTTACCTAGCAAAGACGTATAGATGACCTGGAGCCAGTGGGTTTGGCGACGAATATGAAGCGAGGGCCAGCCAACGAGAGCGTACAGGTCGCAGTGGTGGGTTGTATATGGAGCTTTGGTGACAAAAACGAATGGCACTGTGATAGACTGCATCCAATTTGCTGAGTAGAGTGTTGGAGGCTATTTTGTAAATGACATCGCCCAAGTCAAGGATAGTCAGTTTTACAAGGGTATGTTTGGCAGCATGAGTGACTGATGCTTTGTTGCGAAATAGGAAGCCGATTCTAGATTTAATTCTGGATTGGAGATGTTTAATGTGAGTCTGGAAGGAGAGTTTACAATCTAACCCAGACACCTGGGTATTTGTAGTGGTCCACATATTCTAAGTCAGAACCGTTCAGAGTAGTGATGCGATCGGTTGAAGAGCATGCATTTAGTTTTACTTGCATTTAAGAGCAGTTGGCCACGGAAGGAGAGTTGTATGGCATTGAAGCTCGTCTGGAGGTTAGTTAACAGTGTCCAAAGGAGGGCCAGAAGTATACAGAATGGTGTTGTCTGCGTAGAGGTGGATCAGAGAATCACCAGCAGCAAGAGCGACATCATTGATGTATACAGAATTGAACCCTGTGGCACCCCCATAGAGACTGCCAGAGGTCCAGACAACAGGCCCTCCGATTTGACACACTGAACTCTGTCTCAGAAGTAGTTGGTGAACCAGGCGAGGCAGTCATCTGAGAAACCAAGGCTGTCGAGTCTGCCGATAAGAATGTGGTGATTGACAGAGTAGAAAGCCTTGGCCAGGTTGATGAATACGGCTGCAAAGTATTGTCTTTTATCGATGGCGGATATGATATCGTTTAGGACCTTGAGCGTGACTGAGGTGCACCCATGACCAGCTTGGAAACCAGATTGCATAGCAGAGAAGGTACAGAGAAGGCAAAGCTCCACAGTGGAGATGGGAGTATCTGTCCATAGGACCACGTTAAGCCATACACTTCACAGAGTTGGGCTTTACGGAAGAGTGTTAAGAAGAAAAAAAAACAATCCTTAAAGAAAAAATCTGCAAACATTTGGTGTTCGCCAAAAGGCATGTGGGAGACTCCCCAAACATATGTAAGAAGGTACTCTGGTCAGATAAGACTAAAATTGAGCTTTTTGGCCATCAAGGAAAATGCCATGTCTGGCATAAACCCAACACCTTTCATCACCCTGAGAACACCACCACCATGCTGTGGGGATGTTTTTCCATAGGCAGGGACTGGGAAACTGGTCAGAATTTAAGGATGGCGCTAAATACAGGGAAATTATTGAGAGAAACCTGTGTCAGTCTTCCAGAGATTTGAGACTGGGACAGAGATTCACCTTCCATCAACAAAGCGGTAGGCATAATGTGTAAATCAAATGATACAAGCCCCCCCAAAAAATCTATTTTAATTCCTGGTTGTAAGGCAACTAAATAGGAAGAATGCCATGGGGTGTGAATTATTTTGCAAGCCACTGTATAGGGAAGCCCCAAAAGCCAAAATACAACTAATAGCACTGCCTTGAGGAATACCATTGTCAACTCCATAGGCATCACATAAAATAAATCCTATTTTAACTTGAAGAGCATTTTAAATGAGGCCAAAACCCAGTTATCTCCCACCAATACAACATTGCACCAACACATGGCAACAGCCCAAAACCCAGTACAAACATTACTGTGGAGACAACAGCACAAAGGGCAAGAAGGTAGAGACAAACAAATCAGCCACAACTGTCAGGAAGTGTCCATGATTGAGTCTTTGAATGAAGGGATTGAGATAAAACTGTCCAGTTTGAGTGTTTGTTGCAGCTCGTTCCAGTCGCTACCTGAAGTGAACTGAAAAGACGAGCGACCCGGGGATCTTTGTGCTTTCGGGACATTTAACAGAATGTGACTGGCAGAACAGGTGTTGTATGTGGAGGACGAGGGCTGCAGTAGATATCCCAGGGGGTAGTGAGGCCTAAAGAGGGTTTTTATAAATAAGCATCAAGCAGTGGGTCTTGCGACAGGTCTACAGAGATTACCAGTTTACATAGTATAGAGTGCAGTTGGCCTGACAATGGTATTCCTCAAGGAGCATTGGTGGCAAATTTAATGGCCGAATGGAAAAGAACATCTAGCTGCTCGAGAGCACCCTTACCTGCCGACCTATAAATTACGTTGTCATAATCTAGCATGGGTATGCTGGTCATCTGAATCAGGGTTAGTTTGGCAGCTTGGGTGAAAGAAGAGTGATGATAGAGGAAACCAAGTCTAGATTTAACCTTAGCCTGCAGCTTTGATATGTGCTGAAAGAATGACAGTGTACCGTCTAGCCATACCCCCAAGTAATTGTATGAGGTGACTACCTCAAGCTCTAAACCTTCAGAGGTAGTAATCACAACTGTGGGGAGAGCGGCATTCTTCTTACCAAACCACATGACCTGTGGGACAGTTGGAGATTGAATTTGAATATTTAAACAATGTTGCAGATATCAGAGAGACAGTTGTTGAAAACGCTGTTTAAATCTAAATGTTAGTCTTCAAGAAATGTGAGAATGTCTAGATGCTTTTTATAGTGGAGATCAAGTTAACTTTCCTGCCTGGGTTGACAGTGGATTGCGCAATCGGATAGAACAGAGTAAATAGGCATTTTACCGTCAGATTTAGCAGGTGGTAATTTGTGGAATAGACACTGGCTGGAATGCGTTTAACCAATTAGCATTAAGGATTAGACCCACCCGTTGTATAAACAAAGTTCACATACTGCACATTTTATACAGTTATGTAGTGAGCATAGAGCTATATTAGACTGAGCAGTGGCTATACAGTTGATATAGCCTACAGTGGATGTAGAAATGTACAGTATCCGAATAAATAGATCTAAATGCAGAAAGATGAACAGAGTGCAAGTGCAGTTATTTTGTGTACAGTTCAGAGATGGCTTGATGTGCAAAAGAATGCATAGTCCTATAGTCTGTGCCACATGTTTGAGGGCCACAGCACGGAGACTGTTCAGGTGGTTGGTTTTGGTCATGACTGACCTGAACCGCCTGCCAGAGGTTCAGCAAAAATCTTTCCTGCATGCTTCCATGTCCTGGAGTCGTGCAGTACTGCGATTGAGGCAGCCGATGCACTCTGGCCACCAATGCATGCCCACACACACAACAATTTTCACCATAGTTTTTGCTATATGATAATCAACTGTACAATCGAACATTTAAAACGAACAGGGTCGCATCCATAGATACAGAACAAAGACTGAACGACTCTGGCCACCGAACCAATAAAAATGAGCGACCAGCTGCGTTGGGTAGCAATCCTAGATTTGTTTCGGGACAATCTTGCGGAAGGATTAAATTCATCAAAGCGGTAATGAAAATATCAATCATTATTTAAATATGTTGCTAACCCGTTGTAGAAAAGTGATAATGCCTTCAAAACTGGTGTTTGTGCCAATATCCTCCAAACACCGGCTTCTCGGGGATTATCACTTAAGTTAATGCAGTCTGCATGGTCTCTAAAATCACTAGCAGCACCGTATTACCTAATAATTCTGAGTGTGTGTGTGTAAATGTACTTTGTGAATAAAGGTGATTCTGATGAGTGAGCATTGCCTGGCTATACATCTCATGGCTGTATCATGGGGTGAAAACATTTACCGAGCAACAGCACCTTCAGTTACATATTGGTCAGGCAATTACGGCATGTCAGAAATGTCTCCTCCGACACATTGGTGCGGCTGGCTTCCGGGTTAAGATGTGTCAAGACGCAGTGTGGCTGGGCTGGGTTTCGGAGGACGCAGGGCTCTCGACCTTCGCATCTCCCGAGTCCTTATGGGAGTTGAAGCGATGGGAGAAGACTAACTACCAATTGGATACCACAAAATTGGGGAGAAAGGGGGGTGGGGGAAAAAGTCAGTAGTGACAGGACATGCATACAAGCCTGAACCTCAGAATTACGTAGAATGACATCCATAAATAAACAACATTGACAAATAACATGTGAAAGTATTTTCAGATAAAGTCTAAACATTGAGCAGGTATTGTCCATAAAGTTCTTGACTCTTACTTTCCTGATTCCATTTGACAAGTGTAGACCCTCCCATGTGAAAAGGTACATGAAAGGGGACACAGTGTGCTTAAGTAAAATAATCAGTCAACGTTTTTAGTTTAAATTTAATGTATATATAGGTAATGCCAGCGCGGTAACAAGCTGAAAATGTGGGTATTCATCTGTACAACCAGAATGTTTATAGGGATATCTGGGTTAAGGGTTGTGTGGTTGACTGTGGTCTATCTCCACAGTCTCCACAGAGGAAAAGGGAGCAGCCTCAGTCCATTATTCTTCTACCTCCCTCCATGGTTTGGGTTGGACCTTGCCGACTGGAGACAGATTCCATGTGATGCCGGTTTGTGTCAGTACCTGAAAACGAGGAGACTGAGAATCACAAAACACAACTGATGTGCGTACATAGCAAGTGAATGAATACTCAATTGAGGATTTCTGTATAAGCACTTTGTGACAACTGCTGATGTAAAAAGGGCTTTATAAATACATTTGATGTTGATGCATAGCTTTTGGGGAAGGAATAATACACACAAGACTACAAATGTATACATTGTTCTATACCACAAGGTGTTTTACAAGAAATGTGCACTAAGAGATTAAAACGTACAAATCCCCAGACAGACACACAAAACGCGAATCCTCCGATCATCAGTCCGGTGCCATACTTGGCATGGAATTCGGGGGAGTGCGTCGAACTGAGCCTCACTTGACGGGCACCTTGTCCTGCTTTGAATATATAAAACAAAATATAGCTGCATTGTTTGCGCAGGGAACAACATCCACACAGTGAGTGATTATCATTGTTGAGGAGGTTATGAGCCCTTGGTTATACTGTTTAACACAGGCGTAAAACAATTAACAGGGTCATGGAACGCAAATGTGTTAGCACACAGGACTTATCGTATCCAAAGAGTCGTGAGATGGAATGTCAATGTGACTTCTCCACTGACTATCACATTGTCATGTTGGATCTGTAGTATCTGACTTTCACGTATGTATTTGTACGCTAAACTGGTGCAATACCCAACCTAACGCCTGGCTTTGGGGATGAGGTAACGAGAGTCTAGCTAACTAGCTAGGAGGGAAGTTGACATTGGAAATGACCGTCTGATTGTTCCCCTCACTGCCTGCAAGTTAAGCTAACAATGACAAAGTTACAGAATAAAAACAGACATGACAAATCAAGGTAAAGTTTTTGTAAAAACATTTTTAAAGTAAACCGCATGCCAACTAGTAGCGCTAGCTTGGCTGCTACTAAATTCACGCAGTCAAAATTACAAGCGCTAAAGACTTGGTAACGTTAGGTAGGCTAGCGAGCTAGCTTCAGACAGCTACTGTTAGCACAGTAACACAATAATTGCTCGTTTACAGAAATGTTCAAACGAACACAAGATGAAGGGATCAGATTTCTATAACTTTATACGATGTCTTACCGGAGACGTTCAGCGCTGCTTTAACAAACCGAAACATGTTGGCTCGACTTGAGGTTTGTAGATACCCTTGAAGAACAAAATGGAAGAACGTTGGCGACAAATACCGGAAACTATTTAAAAAGCACTCTACGCTCATGCGCATAACTAACGCTAACTGACATGAGCGTTTTTTATTTTATTTTTTATGTCTTACTGTATGTTTTACTGTTGGTGCGTAATGCACTATGTCGTAAATAAACATTCAACCATCTATAATAATAATGCACAAAATAATAATTCCCTGAAATTATTGCAGCCTCTAATTTTTAAATACCATTATTTTCCCACTGTTCACATCAGTGTCAGGATGGCCGAGTGGTCTAAGGCGCCAGACTCAAGGATCAGCTCCTTCCGTATGAACGGGAATTCTGGTCTCCGAATGGAGGCGTGGGTTCAAATCCCACTTCTGACATACGTTTTGTCACATTTTATAACATACAGGTTGTGTAATTACGTGATGAAATGTGAACTCGGACATTGTGATGAGTAAATACAGTAAAGTAAAAATACTTTAAAGTACTACTTAAGTAGCTTTTTGGGGAATCTGTACTTTACTATCTATATTTTTGACAACCTTTACCTTTACTTCACTACATTCCTGAAGAAAGTAATGTACCTTTTACACAAAACATTTTTCTTGACACCCAATGATACTTATAGTCCATTCGGAAAGTATTCAGATCCCATGACTTTTCCCACATTTTGTTACTTTTCAGCCGTATTCTATAATGAATTAAATAAATACATAATCATCAATCTACACACAATAACCCATAATGACAAAGTGAAAACAGTTTTTTTTTGTTGCAAATGTATTAAAAATAAAAAGCAGAAATACCTTATTTACATAAGTATTCAGACATTTTACTATGAGACTTGAAATTGAGCTCAGGTGCATCCTGTTTCCATTGATAAACCGTTGAGATGACAACTTGATTTGAGCTGTCCACGTTTGGTTAATTAGGATAGATAAACAACAATTATTCAATATAGCAAAGTTAACAGATTTGAACAAAGATAAACGAAACGGAGAGGAAATCTGGTGGAGGTGGTTGAGCAACACTGGGCTGTGACTGGAGCAGAGATGGAAGGAAAGGTAGGGAGGTTAGGAGTTGAGGAGGATGGGATGTAGTGGTGGAGTGGAAAAAGGTGGAGGTACAGTAAGTGTAAAGGTTAAGAAAAGAAAGCCTGAGGAGCCTTTGCAGGTCTTGTCAGAGGAGAGCAGTGATGAGGGAGGTTGGGGTCGCAGTGTTTTACTGAGAGAAGTGGAGTTCAAGGTGTTGGTGAAATTTAAGAATCATGGTGGAGTCACGGCGGTGATTCTGACCGCGTTGGCTAGGGATTTGGAGAGTAAAGTTGGAGAGGTTGACTGCTAAAGTTCTTCATGATGGAAGTTTGGTGGTGGTGGTGTGTATCAATGTTAAATAGTATAAGGCACTCAAACTCAAGCACTAAACTTTGAGGATCTGTTATTGCCAAGAACATTTAGGATTGGGTATAGGAGTTACTTAACTCAGCAAAAAATAAATATCCTCTCACTGTCAACTGCATTTATTTTCAGCAAACTTAACATGTGTAAATATTTGTATGAACATAAGATTAAACAATTGAGACATAAAATGAACAAGTTCCACAGACATGTGACTAACAGAAATGGAATAATGTGTCCCTGAACAAAGGGGTAGTCAAAATCAAAGGAACAGTCCGTATCTGGTGTGGCCACCAGCTGCATTAAGTACTGCACCTCTTCATCATGGACTGCACCAGATTTGCCAGTTCTTGCTGTGAGATGTTACCCCAGTCTTCCACCAAGTTCCCGGACATTTCTGGGGGGAATGGCCCTAGCCCTCACCCTCCGATTCAACAGGTCCCAGACGTGCTCAATGGGATTGAGACCCGGGCTCTTCGCTGGCCATGGCAGAACACTGACATTCCTGTCTTGCAGGAAATCACACACAGAATGAGCAGTATGGCTGGTGGTATTGTCATGCTGGAGGGTCATGTCAGGATGAACCTGCAGGAAGGGTACCACATGAGGGAGGAGGATGTCTTCCCTGTAACGCACAACGTTGAGATATCCTGCAATAACAACAAGCTCAGTCCGATGATGCTGTGACACACTGCCCCAGACCATGACGGACCCTCTGCCTCCAAATCGATCCATCTCCAGAATACAGGCCTCAGTGTAATGCTCATTCCTTCGACGATAAACACGAATCTGTCCATCACCCCTGGTGAGACAAAACCGTGACTCGTCAGTGAAGAGCACTTTTTGCCAGTCCTGTCTGGTCCAGCAACGGTGGTTTTGTGCCCATAGGCGACGTTGTTTCCGGTGATGTCTGGTGAGGACCTGCCTTACAACAGGCCTACAAGCACTCAGTCCAGCCTCTCTCAGCCTATTGTGGACAGTCTGAGCACTGATGGAGGGATTGTGCGTTCCTGGTACTTTGAACGTTCCTTCACGCAGATGAGCAGCGATCCTGGGCATCTTTCTTTTGGAGGTTTTCAGAGTCAGTAGAAAGGTCTCTTTAGTGTCCTAAGTTTTAATAACTGTGACCTTAATTGCCTACTGTCTGTAAGCTGTTAGTGTCTTAATGACTGTCCACAGACTCATGTTCATTAATTGCTTATGGGTCATTGAACAAGCATGGGAAATGGTGTTTAAACCCTTTACAATGAAGATCTGTCTTTTCATTTGGATTTTTACAAATTATGTTTGAAAGACAGGGTCCTGAAAAGGGATGTTTCTTTTTTTGCTGAGTTTGTGCGAGCATATGTTCCGAAACCATTGAATTGCTATAAATGTTTGCCCAAAGGTTTGGGCATGTGGTGTGTAAAGACAAAAGGAGATGAACGGAGTGTGGGGGAGAACATGTATGTGGAGATGGGGTTCAGTTAAAGTACTGTAACTGTGGTGGCACCCATAGTGTAGTGTATGGGGGTTGTTCAGTGATGAAAAGACAGGTTGAAGTGCAGCAGGTGAGGAGTGAGCGTAACATCTCGTATGCAGAAGCAATGAAGGTAGTTCACACAGAAACAATCGAGGCACCTAGAAGAGCAGGTATTCCAGGGCAGATTGAGATGCAGGTTGGGTGTGATGGAGGGAGCAGAATGGGGGAGAACACAAGACTGGACATGAGGAAGTGTGTTACATTTGTGACATCAGCAATCAATTGCACAGAAATTACAATCGAGGACTAAGAAGATAAAGATATCTTGGGATTACAGGACTGACATGGGAAAATGTACAGGATGACCTCAATAAGATTGAGAATCAGTCCAGCCTGTGACGTGGTGAGGTTGGGCGCAGAGAAGAAACCAGATGAGAGAAGAGACCAGATGAGTAATCAGTGGTTAAGGATTAACATAATACTTTACTGAGAAACAGTAGCCGCAGGATCACAGTGCACTTGAAAAACAACCATTGACAACCATACTCAGGAAATGACCGCACATGGTAAATAATTCAAGCTTCTTCAAAGAGCAACAGAAAACACACCACTTTTAACAGGGAAATCATAATGAGTAAATAGGACACACCTAAGTGCCGTTAATGTCTCTAGGACGGTCTCTGACACCCTCTGGTGACAGGTGGAACCATGACACAGTCAGGAAACATGTATTGGTTAATTTGCATTATGGTGTTAATCCTTTAATGGAATGCCAGACGTTTGATGGCTAATGGGCAAGAGTTCAAGCAGTTTCTTGAGGAGTTACCAGCCAAACCTGATGTGATGTGTCTCCAGGAGGCATGGCTAAAACCTACTCTAGATTTTGTATTACTAGGTTATGTTGAGGTCTGTAGAGATAGGGTGGCAACGTGAGGAGGAGGGTGTGCTACCTTTATAAAGCGGGAGATCCCATATAGTTGTGTGGGAGAGGGTGTGGAGCAGGAGTATGTTGTGGTAGAGGTGTGGTTGCCAGGGGGGAATATGGTAATAGTGAACCTTTACAACTTGTGTAAGAGACTAGATTTGCTGACCCTTGGGACTTTAGAAGGTCAAGATAGGAGACGGGTAATGTGGTGTGGGGATTTTAATGCTCATAGTACACTATGGGGAGGGTCACGGACTGATGTAAACGGACAAGTGTTGGAGGAACTACTGGATGAGAAAGGGCTTGTGAGTCTTAATGGCGGCCGGGGAACCAGGATTAACCCAATAACTGGAAATGAATCTGCTCTGGATCTTACTCTGATCTCAAGTTCAATGGCAGGCGGAGGTAGATTCCTCCAATACCTCCCAACTACAGTGGGTAGTGATCACTTTCCTATCATTTGTACTGTAGGAATGAGGGTGGAGGTTTCAGTAGGAAATGGATTGAGGAGATGGATTTTTGGGAAAGCGGAGTGGCGTCAGTTTCAGGAGTTGAGTGAACAGGAGCTGTCTCAGGTCAATGATGGAATAAGGTGATTCCTATGGGTACAGGGGAGAAAGAGTAATGCAGTCCCATGGTGAAGAGTGTAGGAACAGGGCTTTCAGAATGTTGAAAAGGTCCCATAATTACCAGCACCTGATTCAATATAAACAAGCACAAGCAGTATTAAGGAGGATCATTAGGACAACTAAGAGGGAGTGTGGGCGCCGATTCTGTGGAAACATCGGCAGGACCACTCCTGCGGGAGAAGTATGGGGAATTATTAAGAGGATGTGTGAGGTCAGAAGAGATTGGGATCTCCCTGTGCTGAAAAATGGGTAGATCGTTGCAGTGAGAGATACTGAGAAGGCAGTGATGTTAGCCCAGGCATTTGTGAAGGTGCACAGCTCAAATAATCTAACAGAAGAGGGGCAACGTGGGAGAGATGAAGAGAGCATTAGCTAAAGCTGGGGTAACATCTCCTCGGGAAGGATGAGATGTGTTACATCATGATGGCTCATCTCAGTGACATTGCAATGGGGAAAGTATTGGGCCTTTACAATAAGGGGTGGCAGGAAGGGAAACTGCCTGGAAGTTGGAAGCAGGCGGTAGAGGTACCAATACATAAACCTGGGAAAAACCCCAATACTCCTTCAAGCTGTAGGCCGATAGTGTTGACATCTCACGTATGTAAACTTATGGAAAGGATGATAATGGAAAGGCTGACTTACTTTCTGGAGAGGAGAGGACTAATGTCACCTGATCAAAGTGGGTTCAGGAAAGGCAGGGGAATGATGGATCCTGTACTGTAACTTGAGTCAGTCATACGTAAGGCACAGGCAAATAAGGTGGTGGTGGTAGCCGTTTTCTTTCATGTAGAGAAGGCTTATGATATGATGTGGAAGGAAGGCCTCCCTATCAAGCTGGATAACATGGGGGTTGGAGGAAGGGTTTTAACTGGATAAAGGATTTTCTTTTTGGTCGATCAATACAAGAGAGGGTGGGGGGCTCTATGTCAGAAGGCTATGAGGTATATAATGGTACCCCCCAAGGAGGTGTCATTAGTCCTTTGTTGTTCTCCATTATGAGTGACAATGTATTCTCTCAGGTGAGACCTGATATTGGGAGGTCATTGTTTGTGGATGATGGAGCGCTGTGGAAGAGAAGGAGAAATATTACCCATACAGCCATAAGAGTTCAAGAAACGATTTGTGAAGTTGAGCAGTGGTCCCTCAGGTGGGGCTTAAAAGTTTTCAGTTGAGAAAACACAGATTGTGTTTTTTTCTAGAAGGAAGGTTGGGGAGGAAATATACTTGAAGTTGTATGGAAGGAATCAGGAGAGGGTGAGAGTGTTTAGGTTCCTGGGGGTCAGGTTTGACACTCGAATGACATGGGCGGAGCATATTAACAGAGTAGTTCTCAATAGAAATAAAATATTGAAGGTGATGCGTTGCTTGTCAAGAATGGAGTGGGGAACAGATAGAATGGCATTGAAAATGATATATATATATTAGCGCTGTTAAGGTCATCAATGGATTCTGGAAGTATAGCAGATGGATCAGCTGCTCAGACATCTTTAAAAAAGCTTGATGTTATCCAGTCCAAGCCCTAAGAATATGTTTTGGAGCACTCATGGCCTCCCCGGTGGCAGTGATGCAGGTAGACATAAGGTTACACATCCTACAAAACAGGTACTCCTAGAGTGTTGGGAACCTGAACAAAATCTGAATGCAAGCTTTCAGTGGGCAATTGCGTGGCGAGAGAGATGGGGTTGTTTGGGAGGGAGTTTAGTCCCTCTATGGTTCTTCCTGCTATTCCACCTTGGTTTCTCCCTCAGCCAGTGATAGAGGTCAGGCCAGACATGGTATCATCTGTTCTGAGTCATGTGCAGCACTAATGAGCTTAAATTCATGTATCTCAGAGCAGACAGGATGTATTGTATGAGGTTTTGCAGTGCTTGTATAGGATGAAACAGATGGGGGTATTTGTGATGTCCCTCTGTGCACCAGCTCATGTGAGAGTAAAGGGGAATGAGGAGGTGGATGTGATCGCTAAGCAGGCTCTTAAACATCCTAATGTTGAGATGGAATTGTCAATCAGTAAAGCAGAGGCCAAGGGATTAATAATAACAGTGGTTAAAATTAAGTGGCAAGAGTTGTGGAACAGGGAGAGTAAGGGAAATACCTGTATAAGAGCCAGGAAAAGGTGGGGGCAGGGAGGTCCTCAGGCCGAGAGAGAAGGGAGGAAAGGGTATTCACGAGGCTGAGACTGGGACACACAAAGCTTAATACTACATTGAAAGTGGTGGGGAAACATCTGACTGGGAGGTGTGATCTGTGATCATTGTCAGGAGGAGATGGAGACAGTGGAGGATATTCTACTTCAGTCCCAGAAATATGTGAGAGAAAGGGAGCGATTGTTATTAGATTTGAGGAGTAATGGGGTTGAAGAGCCAGGATTACGTGAACTGCTGGGGAAATCTTCAGGGGATGTAGTATTTAATTATGGAGACCTTCACTGTCTCTGGTCCACACTCCAGTCCAGTTGGTGGCGGTAATGCACCTTAACGTTGGTTGCCAAACAATATATAAAATCCACAAGAAGTTTATGTTAGAGCAAAAACCAAGCCATTAGGTTGAAGGAATTGTGTCGAGGCACAGATCTGGGGAAGGGTACCAAAAAATGTCTGCAGCTTTGAAGGTCCCCAAGAACACAGTGGCCTCTATCGTTCTTAAATGGACGAAGTTTGGAACTACCAAGACTCGTCCTAGAGCTGGCCACCCGGCCAAACTGAGCAATTGGGGGAGAAGGGCCTTAGTCGGGGACGTGACCAAGAACCCAATGGTCACTCTGACAGAGCTCCAGAGTTCCTCTGTGGAAATGGGATAAACTTCCAGGACAACTATCTCTGCAAAACTCCATCAATCAGGCCTTTATGGTAGTGGCCAGACGGAAGCATCTCCTAATTAAAAGGCACATGACAGCCCCCTTGGAGTCAGAACATGAGAAACAAGATTGTCTGGTCTGATGAAACCAAGATCGGAACTCCTTACGGTGAAGCATGGTGGTGGCAGCATCATGCTGTGGGGATGTTTTTCAGCCGCAGGGACTGGGAGATTAGTTAGGATTGAAGGAAAGATGAGTGCAGCAAACTACAGAGAGATCCTTGATGAAAACCTGCTCCAGAGCACTCAGGACATCAGACTGGGGATCAAACATGATCGAACATCTCTGGAGAGACCTGAAAATAGTTGTACAGCTATGCTCCCCGTCCAACCTGACAAAGCTTGAGAGGATTTGCAGAGAATAATGGGAGAAGCTCCCCAAATACTGGTGTGCCAAGCTTGTAGCGTCATACCCAAGAAGACTTGAGGCTGTAATCGCTGCAAAAGGTGCTTCAACAAAGCAAGAGTCAAGATTCTAAATACTTATGTAAATGTGATATTTTTTTATACACATGCTTAAATGTCAAAATGTGTTTTTGCTTTGTCATTATGGGATATTGTGTGCAGATTGAGGGAAAATCAATTTCAGAACAAGGTTGTAACGTAACAAAATGTGGAAAAAGTCAAGGGGTCTGAATACTTTCCGAATGCACTGTAAATATATTTAAAACCAAACACTTTTCGAATTTTACTAAAGTAATATTTTTCTGGATGATATTCACTTTTACTTTAGTAATTTCCTATTAAAGGTATCTTCACTTTTACTCAAGTATGACAATTGGAAAATACTTTCTCCACCACTGAGTAAATACTGTTCAGAATTATAGACTAAAAAAACACCTATTATTTCAGGTGGGCTCCATGCACACAATCATGCCCATCATCAATCCAGAGCTTTGTCACTAGTGTGTCCTGAATATATCATGCTCAGACCCAACATTCATAAACACACATCAATAAAAAACACTGATAAACACCATACACAGGTTGATTAAACATTTGGGTAGATTTATTTATCATATCAAAATATCAGTGTCATGATCACACAAACTAGGACATTCCTTTGTAATGCATTTTGTAGAGTGTTTCCTGTGTTTACCAGTATTTGAGTCCAGATTCTGGCCAATTCCAGGGAGTATTTGCCATGGCATACATAATTGGTACAGGAAGCACCTTAGTTCACTCAACATTTTTTATATTTTGTGCTACAATATGAACATCCTAAAACATACTTCATCCAGTGCAAGCCCTACACTAGCAGTGTGTGGAATTATCAGACCAATTGTGTTATTATTACAAAGTTATGCTGAAAGTGAATGCTAGAGTGAGTATATCAAGCATGATCTTCTCTAACGCATATGAGAAACTAACTGCAGTTCAGTCAGACCGAGTATGTGATATTTAGCTATGCTTAGTGATGGATAACTCAGATTTTTTTAATAGATACTCTAACACCAGAGCCAAAAAACAAACAAAATATTTCTGATGGAATGTTATCGGCTTGTGTTGAAAATCTGTGGTCATCTCATGATTACAAAAATGAAATACGTTCATCTCAAGCTACAGTAATAGATCTTCCATCAGCATCTACATGACAACTAATAGTACCTATATAACTTTACAAAGACACCACAGAATTCAAGAATTATTCAAACCGTAACCAAAAATCCACTAGATTTTGGTCAATTAAGGTCTGTAGCATTTGAAATTAGCATAAGAGGCGATGGTCCATGAAAATGTGATAATACAAAAACCATACAGGAGAAAGCATTGCGTTCAAATGCAGCAACACAAGGCAATACCCATCACATTATCCTGAAAAAATTAAGGCATCTGAATTTCCCTTGTGTACTTGAGTTCTAGTCCTTCTTTTTGTCCTTGACCTCCTCGTCATCTGTGTACTCGGTAGGTTCTTCTCCAGCTTTCAGAAGTTTGCCGACGTAGTCATACTTTTCTGTGAAAGACAGGAAGAAGAAGAAAATTACATCGAGTCCCTCAGAGACCTTCGCCAGACACAACATCAGAGCCATTATCAAGGACATGGTAATCACTGGGTGGAGATCAGCCTTGGCCCAGAAAGACTCCCATGTGTGGTTTTAAATTCACAGCACTACTCAATGGTATGTAGATGAAAGTGTATCAAAAAGATTCATTTTGATGCAAAGTACTATTACATTATGCCCTGGCATGGCACTATACTATTGCATGTGCGAACTCTTCTGTTGTTGCCAAGCCATTCAACTGAGGAACACAGAGGAGTTGACTAAAACACAAAAAGACTGGATCACACAAACAGTAGCTATGCCCTGAGGCACAATACAGAAATGGATTTTAAACACCAATCATTCTAAGCCATCAAAACTGTTTGGGGGCATGAAGAACTTGCACTGGGCCATCATTGTAAATAAGAATTTGTTCTTAACTGACTTGCCTAGTTAAATAAAAACATTTTGTTTTTAAAGACTGTTGAGTGGTGTGTGTGATGTTCACTGCAAGAGGTTCATTCCGCTTGAGGTAGAAGTAGAAAATACAGTATCAGAATTTAAATCAGTGTTTTGTAGCAACTTCTATCAACTCCTGCATAAACTCACGAGTGAACTGGGTCTCCCATTCGTTGAGGCTCTCTTGCTGCATGGCGTTGAGGTCCGAGAGGTCGTCGTGGGTGTCTTTCAGGGCCTCCTTCTCCAGACAAAATGTGGCCAGGCCCCTGGAGGCATCTTTACCAGCAAACACTCCATAGGGACCCTCTGGAAACCATCACACAGACATAAAGTTTGATTTGAAATTCAGCCAAGTATTTTATGAACTAAAATATGATTGTGAATAGACAGGTTCTAATAATCTATCAGTGTGTATACATTGGCCGATGACTACCATTTTCTGAAAGTATGCAGTTTTATAGTGTAAATTAAATTCCACAAGCTCTCCAACAGACATAGCTGACTGTATTATATGACAGCTTCAGAGATAGCCCCAACAGTAACCCATGTTTTATAGATGTTGAGGCTGACAGAAGGGACAGTCTGAATCTGTGACATGAGAACTAGCATTGCTCTCTAATAGGCCTCAACAAGCCTAACTCTGTGCAACCATCTGGTCTGGCTGAATTTCATTTTAAACCTTTGTGGAAGGCATTCACCTGTGTCAAACTATGTATTTTAAAATGGAATGAAGGCAACTGAAACACAACATCATAAACGAGGAGCAGCAATAAGGGACATAGACTATAATAGACTGAAAATACTGCAATTTATACATATTTTCAGAGAGGGCGTTCCTCAGGAGGGGTTGCGTGACAGTGCAGGATCAATCAACTCGGTGAGAGGTTACATGCCAACTAGACTGACCCACGTCACTAGCAGCTCGCGTGTTGTGAAATTCAAACCTGGGCAAATGATTCATGAATAAGAGAGAGGGGGAGTGGCGTTTTAGAATGGTCGCAGTTACAATGTAACAACTTAGTAATATACACACATACATATAATTAACAAATGTAGTAATACAATCGAAAGACCAGCAAACCACTTGGCTACAGTTGGGCCAACCATTATTCTAGGCGGAAATAGCCAAGTTCTTGCTCGACGGACAGCACATGAAAACAAACGTATTTTACCTGGCCCGTAGAATTTTTTTCCTCTGGTTACATCGAACACCTTAAAATTGACAGCCATGAGAATTCTTGGATTTTGCAGCCCATCGTACGGTTGCAGCTCCGTTAACGTGAAATCCCTTTTCTTGAGTTTAGGCAGAGGTTCCTCGACCTCGCCCATATCTGCAGGTTTGTCTCCGCGGAAGATTTTGTATAAAAGAAATATACAGAGGCCAAGCAGACTCAAATTCAACGGGGAAGTAAAAATTTCTTGCAAAATTCCTGGATAAATTTCCTCGGCTCCCTCTGTATCAGCCATGTTTGTTTCTCTATGCTTGGTTGGGACTGTACTGGGACATGAGGCTTTTCGAGGGTGGGATCAATGCACCAATCACAGAGACCAAAAATACACTGTTATGCAGTTTTAACCAATGGGCTTCGTGTTGGAACTGTAGTTTTGAGAAATGTATTACTTAAGAAATAATACCTGCGAACCCGGGAATTATCGTGTGACAACTCACGAGTCCCAACACAAACCATGATCTCATTAACTATGTACCATATGGACAAATAAGCAGAATGTTTTTATGTAGGCCTACTAATAGCAGAAACTCATTGCACATCGAACGTTGCGACTATGGATGTTCTGATTCACGGCAGGACACAGCCTTTGGGAGGAGTTGTCACACGATAGATAATACTTGTGTTCGGGGCATTCTTGCATTTATACACCGTTTTTGCCATTACAAAAAAAGATTGCCGTTTTGAAACTGCAGTAAAAGTGCAGTATCTGCAGTCGACTGTGATATTTTGGACGCAGTAATTGCAGAATAACTACAGTGTAGTTATTCTGCAATTACTGCGTCCAAAATACTTCACTGTAACTGCCGTTATACTGAAAAATTACTGTAGTAAAAAACTGTTATTTTGGACGCAGTATTTACAACATAATGCAGTTAGACTGCACTTTAACTGGATTGTACTACAGTTATACTGCTCTCTGACTGCAGTCTTTTTTCGTAAGGGTGGTAGAAAACTCAGCCTGCACTATTTTAAAAGAGTGCTGGTCGTTAGTTATTTTCTCATGTTTTGAGCCAGTCCTTAATTCTAATCATTATATTCAATCGACGTTGCTATTCTAAACTAATAATTGACATGTAGCTAGCTAGCTAGCAGAGGTTCAATGATGATGAGATACAGGAACTACAATAAATAATGATCAATGGGCTTTGTGTTGGAACTGTAGTTTTGAGAAATGTACTACATCAATTTGATGTATATTTCACATATTAATCTATTTTATATAAAATGTTCAAAGCATAAATACATTCAAATCAGAATTTTGGGAGCAACTCATATGACCGTAATTGATTGAAGAATGATCATCTTGCCTGGTGAGTTGGGCATGTTTTTTTAAATATTTTTTTATATCAAACAACATTTAACTGTAATTAAAATTATTTGAACCATTTTGTGTTAAAAAAAAAGGCGGACTTTGAATATGACGTCATCGTAATGGTGATTAATGACATCACATCCTGTATATTTATTTATTTATTTAACCTTTATTTATTCTGTAGAATGTCTCTCCTCTAAGTAGTTCCCCATAACAAAGCCTCTTGCAAGCTAACGAATGAGGCTGAGCCTGCCAGAAATGCATGTCGAGTAAGATTTGCCATACGGCATAGCAATGTCATAGACAATATACAGTACGTGTTAGGGATCTTTCTGTTGCTTGTAATTTTAGTTTGTAGTACAATTGACGTTGCGTAAGCTGACAACAACAAGAGCAACCTCGAGTGGCTCAAACACTGGCTAGCCAGCTAGTTAGATAGCTAACTTTAACTGTAACGAAATGTTCACATAAGAGCTAGTTATTACATTTAGTTTAGTATAATCCGACTCGGTTCTCATTCTTCAATTTGAACACATTTAGCTGAGTTTGCCAAGCAGGTAAGTGTTTTGGTTTTAGAAAACGTTACCTAGCAAGTCATCATTAGCTAATGTATGATGGCAAACGTTGGCTAGCTAGCTAATAGTACTATTGCAACTGTCAAGCTAGCTAGCGAACAGTTCATTCGCATTTTGTGTCATCTTTCAGGTCTGCTAATTGTGTGTACCATTTTGTTGATTGTTGACCTCTAACGTTATCGTATTGGTAACATTACGTGTATTTTAACTATATAGCTACACACCCATGCCCATTTGAACTTCTTGGAAATTGTTGACAGGAGCCACAAATGTAATGACATGAAATGTATGCTGCTCTCTTGGAACAAATTCTGCTTTCGCAATTTATGATACAGTTGGCGCGTTCACATACTAGTCTGAACTAAGAAACTCGGAGATGTCCGACTGGCTAACTGGTTTAATGCTGCACGTGTATAACTACAACCTGTTAGTAAATCGGAAATGTCAGTTTCCTAGTTCCGACTAGCAGATTAACCTGTCATTCTGTTGGTGCGGTGGGTGGCTGCCTCCCATTAAATTGAGTGTCACTTAAAAAAAAAAAAAAAGTTATTTTCAATTGGAGATTACATTAGGGACCAAGCTTGAACAGACAGTTTGATACCACATTTTACAGCAGTTTTGTTTCTTCACACAGCATGGGTTTACAGGCCCAATTTAATCTTACTAGCTACTTGCTGCTGAATAAAATACGAATGGTATTGTCTCTCTTTCTGTTGCACAGCTTTTCAGCATCCTGGTCTACCCCTCTCCTGCTGCTGCTCTTCCTCTCCTATCTCATCTTGGTCCTGTGCAGTATGACAATGCGTGTGGATGCCAAAGTAGTTATGCTTGGGAAGGAGAGTGTAGGTAAGACCAGCCTTGTAGAGAGATATGTCCACCATCGCTTCCTCGTCGGCCCCTACCAGAACGTGAGTATCAGTTAATTTCCTAGGACAGTGTGTGATTCCAACTGGATGTGTGGGATGCTCTCTCTGCTTATGTGTGAAGATTCTTTCTCAATATTTGACTTGCTACATTTTTTTTCTTGCAATCTGTCTTTCTTCGATAGACTATTGGGGCTGCATTCGTTGCCAAACCAATCCAGGTGGGAGACAAGGTGGTTACCCTGGGAATATGGGTGAGTGACAATGACTGATGTCATCCTACGTAAAATACAATGGCAAATACATTTGCATGAGTCTCTATACGCCTTATGGCACTGTCTGGTGAATTATAATCCCTGGAAAATAAATGAATGAATCCATCGTAGCTTGATATGGGGTAGCTACTGGCTATGTGTGGATCACTATAAGTGATTCCTTCTCTGCAACCCAGGACACGGCTGGATCAGAGCGCTACGAGGCTATGAGTAGAATCTACTACAGAGGAGCCAGGGCTGCCATTGTCTGCTATGGTAAATCCTAATCCCCATGGAATGACACTGTCAGTAGCACTCTGTCTAGGTTTATTATTGTTTACTTTTTTGTCATTGTCTACATTTTATTTTTATTTTGCTACTATGGAGTTCTTATATCCAAAATGTTTCATTGAGGAAATTCTTGTTGAGAGCAATTAACGTCTCTGCATGTTGTGAATTGTGCTCACGTGTCCTGCACTCATATAACCCTCATTGGGGGAATTTTCATGGTTTGGAAAATATCTGATGAGGCATTTACCACAGTTGATGACTCAATTTGTTCTGTTTCTTTTTTGGTTGTAGCTGGTTCTGTTTTTAGTGTGGTTTTTATTGGCTGATTTACATTGCAACAGTACTATCTAGTAATAGTAATACAGAATATTCTAGGTTGAATATACTTTTATAACTATGAAAACATATCATGTTTTAGTCAAGTTTTGTGTTTTCATAGATCTTTATTTGTGTGACTTTCCCTCCTGTAGATTTAACAGACACCAGCAGTTTCCAGCGAGCTAAATTCTGGGTGAAGGAGGTGCAAAACTGTGAAGAGGTTAGAGACCCTTTTATAAAAACACAACTCACTTTCCATGATGGGTATTGCCCTGTAAATTATCCTATGTAACTGCTCACAATTTCCTCTATGACCTCCATTGAAGCACTGCAAGATATACCTGTGTGGCACAAAGGTTGACCTGATTGAGAGTGACCGGGGCCTGCGGCAAGTAGACTACCATGACGTTCAGGACTTTGCTGATGGTAAATTGCTATGATAATCATCATCACTAACTCCCACTTAATCATGGAGTCTGAGTGTCTTACCAGACATCAATCAATCAAATCTATTTATAAAGCCCTTTTTACACCGGCAGATTAGTATAAGGACTGGCTGTTTTAGAGTAGTTTATGTTTATTCTTTCAACATTCTCATCTACAGAGATTGGGGCTCAGCATTTTGAAACATCTAGTAAAACAGGCAACAACGTGGGTAAGTGACACCTCATATGGTCAGTTCATTTCAAATCTAGTGTATAGTCTCATAAAACTACATTTCCCAAAAATATTAATTGCAGCAGTAGACTCATATTCTCTTTTAACCACATTCCAGATGAGCTGTTCCAAAAAGTTGCAGAGGACTTTAATAGCATCTCCTTCCAATTCATGACCGGTGAGACTTTGGCTCTCTTCTTAGATATTGCTTCTATAGTTTAGCTGTCTGTGCACATTTAGTCTGCAATGGTAGTATTACTGTCATGAATTATCATTCTCAATCTCTACTGTGGTGAATTATTGCTCTCCTGAGTAGGTCTGGTTGATACTTCTCTGCTCTCTCTTTACAGAAGAGACAGGTATTGACTTGGGTCAGAAGAAGGACTCTTATTTCTATTCCTGCTGCCACAATTAAACCTTTACTGGTAGACAGCAGTCACTTGCCCTAAAACCAACCTGGAAATGTTGGATGGATGCTAGACATCCCACCTGGAGCCTGTTAATTTAAAATCAGAGAAAGAAAGAGAGGAGTCCAAGCAGTACTGTGTTTTTTTGATTGCTTTTTTCAGTTGTGCCATAGAAGGCTAAATGCTCACTGCATTTAAAGGAGTGCTCATAATGATTGGACTTCCCCTCTCTCAGGACAAAATACCTGCCAAGGGGGATATCGGAATGAAGCAGACAAGGAAATAGCACTTCAACCCCACTTTTAAAAAAGCCTTGTTTTCCTTAGTGTCTATCAACTCACCTTAATGCCGCTACACACTTCATGCAAACAGAGCAACGGAGCATCGCATACGATCCATTCCCAAATTTTTGCCAAACAAATATACGTAGAACTATGTGTGACAACTACTCTGTCGCTGCGTTTATGAAGTTGGATAGAGGTGTATAGGGCCATTTAGGGACAGTTCAAAGTTTACTGGGGCGGGGGGGGTTAGAGATGTCAGGATTTTTTTTTTACGACCACAAATAACAATAACTGTGTTCATAAATGTGGATATCGACTTTGCCACTTCAGCATGGTTTTATGGCACAGTCGATGCACTACGATCAGAGCCGGCTGCAGACAATGCTCAGCTAACTAGAAATCTAATTTCAATGCACCACACAACCCATAAGCAAAGCATACCCATTTCAGGCGCTTCAAGTTGATGGTTTGTGTTTTCAACACTACAATGAAATATACTGTCAATCTCGACAAACAGAAAATAGGCCTAGATCCTGCCCTACCTTGCAGGCCTACCCAGTATCGAAGGCTTGGCTTGGCAGTCTCCAAATGTCATTACACTTTTTGGTGTTAAAACATATGTCTCTTTCCATTCATCAAATGGCTGCTGCACAGTTTGGATGCTGGAATTACATTTAGGCCGAATGTGCGCAGGTAGCCTACTTTTGATTAAAACATTGTGACTGGTTGTGTTTATGCCACACATAAAATTCAATACATTTTAAGAAGTTAAATGACAAATATTTAGGCTACATTGAAGCGTTAGGTTCTAGGTGCGTGAGAAATAGCTGCTGGGATGGATCTCTTGAGGCAGAGCACACGTTAAGCTTTCCTGAATAATGGCCTGCTGGGAGCATATGTGGCCACATTTTTATTATAGAATGACTTGGGAGAATGATGATCTTCAACAGACAATGCATATCAGTATCAGAACTTAAAATACAGCCAAACTGGCCTGCTACTCTGCCTTTCTATACCTTATTAACAGGCGAGTAGACCCACAAGTGATCCAAATGGAATGAAACATTCAAATCACAGGGCTTTTGCACCATTATTTAAATAACATTTTCACTGCAGTTTATAGCCTAGAGTTGAATTTTGTACTTGAAAACAATAATGTAATATCTCATTGCATTGTGGTGTTATAGGCTAGTCTATGTAGGATAATTGAAACATAATTGTCCCAGAACCAGATGACTAGGGGAGCTTTTTGAGTTGCGTGTCTCATTTCTTCACAGTTCTTTCATGCGCAATGACCCACCTGGCCTCTTTGCTGATAGTGAAAATTGGTGCAACTTTGAATGATTTTATCTGTGGTATGATGCTAGTTAGCCTATTGTAGATCTGGACAAATGATCCACCTAGCGCTATTGTCACTATGAATGGTGGATAGAAGGCAGGATAGACTGGTATACTATACTGACCTGTGGTATAGTAAAAGGTAGCTCACGGAAAAGCATAGTGCATAAGAGAAGTACCAAAGCAACTTGATATAAGGGAGGCGCATGCAAGCGGATGAGGACATTTGTCTAGGATGGAAGAAATTATATAGTAAAACCTGCAAAGGGACGAATGTAAACCAGGGAAACAACACACTACCCTCCCCTGTGCCCAATAAAAACAACCCTCCCAAAAGCAAAAATAAATAAAGAAAAAATGTTAGACGACACCCTATTTTGGACCACCCCACCCCAGTAAATCTCAAACTTTCCCTTATATAAATTAATTATGCCAATGACATGTATAGCTTTTATCCCATAATCAAATGCCTTGAGTGAGTGTGCTTTTTAAGTACTTGATTTCAATGACCATTCTGTGGGTTTTGGGGCTTTAAACTATAGACTATTTTCATTGTCTACTCTAGGTTGCAATGGACTTGCCACACTATGTACCTGCACATTTATTGTCATGTAACATACATTTTTCTGTTGTCATAAGCTCTCATACAGTTGAACGTATATGGAATGCACCAACACAGGAAAAAGTTTATGGGTAAATGTTGTAATAAGAGAGTTACGTCGCCATGGCTAAAAGTACTAGATAATGCCATTGCAAAAAGAAACCCTATATACAGACAGCTATGTGTAGCTAATATATTTAATATCCAGCAAGTCACTAACTTAATGTTTTACAGACACCTCATCAAACCGTGGCTGACCATTGTCGTTACTTCACACACAATGGGAAGTTTAAATTTTCTGTGAATGTATTGTTAATGTTTACACTTTGAGACACCTTTGACCTTTTGAGACAGTCTAGCTAATAGCTGATTTTTACTAGATTTTACCAATGTGTGTTCAAATGAGCTTAGTTAGAACTACTATTGAATTTGAGTGCAAAGATAAATGAGAGGAAATACTGAAACCTCACTGAGGTTTTTTCTCAGTCCCACTGAAGTTGTGCATGTAGGAGACTAGTAGTAAGCAGCAGCAATGGGCCCACAGGCTGGTTTTCCCTTGAGTAATGAATCACATATCCATCATTAGCGGTGTATAGCAGGCTCCATTATTGTTTACATATGCAGCATCTTCTATGTTGTCACTCCCCAAGGGCGCAGACCTGGTGCCTGAGAAAGAGGGATAGTTCACATATTTCATTTTCTGAATGGTTTACAGGACTCTTATTAGAAGGTGCAATGTGTACAAGCATGAAGCCAGAGGTTGTTTGCAGTCCCACATGTGTTTGAGGCCTTGTAGATAACATGCATATATTTCCAACACTACAGGTCCACAGAGTCTGCTGATATGATCATTCATTGTGTGGACTCCAGTGACTGTGTTTTCTAGCATGTTGTAAATTGGAAAAATAAAGATTCCATTTCTGCAAGTCTCTTTGTTAGTGTGTCTGTGTGACACGTACAGTACATTAGCCTGGTCAACCAGACTGACCGCTGCACGCAATATTGTTTAACTCCACTATATCATATACAGTTGAAGTCGGAAGTGTACATACAGTTAGGTTGGAGTCATTAAAACTCATTTTTCAACCACTCCAGAAATGTATTGTTAACAAACTATAGTTTTGGCAAGTCGGTTAGGACATCTACTTTGTGCATGACACAAGTCATTTTTCCAACAATTGTTTACAGACAGATTATTTCACTTATAATTCACTGTATCACAATTCCAGTGGGTCAGAAGTTTACATACACTAAGTTGACTGTGCCTTTAAACAGCTGGGAAAATTCCAGAAAATGATGTTATGGGCTTTATAAGCTTCTGATAGACTACTTGACATAATTTGAGTCAATTGGAGGTGTACCTGTGGATGTATTTCAAGGCCTACCTTAAAATTCAGTGCCTCTTTGCTTGACATCATGGGAAAATCAAGAGAAATCAGCCAAGATCTCAAAAAAATAATTGTAGACCTCTGCAAGTCTGGTCCATCCTTGGGAGCAATTTCCAAACACCTGAAGGTACCACGTTCATCTGTACAAACAATAGTACGCAAGTATAAACACCATGGGACCACGCAGCCGCCATACCACTCAGGAAGGAGACGGGTTCTGTCTCCTAGGAGATGAACAACAGCAAAGGACCTTGTGAAGATGCTGGAGGAAACAGGTATAAAAGTATCTATATCCACAGTAAAACGAGTCTTATATCGACATAACCTGAAAGGCCGCTCAGGAAGGAAGAAGCCACTGCTACAAAACCGCCATAAAAAAGCCAGACTACGGTTTGCAACTGCACATGGGGACAAAGATCGTACTTTTTGGAGAAATGTCCTCTGGTCTGATGAAACAAAAAGAGAACTGTTTGGCCATAATGACCATCGTTATGTTTGGAGAAAAAGGGGGCGATGCTTGCAAGCCGAAGAAAACCATCCCAACCATGAAGCACGGGGGTGGCAGCATCATGTTGTGGGGGTGCTTTGCTGCAGGAGGGACTGGTGCACTTCACAAAATAGATGGCATCATGAGGTAGGAAAATTATGTGGATATATTGATGCAACATCTCAAGACATCAGTCAGGAAGTTAAAGCTTGGTCGCAAATGGGTCTTCCAAAAGGACATTGACCCCAAGCATACTTCCAAAGTTGTGGCAAAATGGCTTAAGGACAACAAAGTCAAGGTATTAGAGTGGCCTTTTACAAAGCCCTGACCTCAATCCTATAGAAAAATTGTGGGCAGAACTGAAAAAGCGTGTGCGAGCAAGGAGGCCTACAAACCTGACTCAGTTACACCAGCTCTGTCAGGAGGAATGGACCAAAATTTACCCAACTTATTGTGGGAAGCTTGTGGAAGGCTACCCAAAACATTTGACCCAAGTTAAACCATTTAAAGGCACTGCTACCAAATACTAATTGAGTGTATGTAAACTTCTGACCCACTGGGAATGTGATTAAATAAATAAAATATTAAATAACTAATTCTTTACTATTATTCAGACATGTCACATTCTTAAAATAAAGTTGTGATCCTAACTGACCTAAAACAGGGAATTTTTACCAGGATTAAATATCAGGAATGATTGAAAAACTGAGTTTAAATGTATTTGGCTAAGGTCTATGAAAACTTCCAAGCAACATGTGAGGTGAAACAGGGGTGAGCACAGCGTTCAGTTTTATTAACAAGGCTAACAGTACACTGAGGTAAAACTAAAAACAACTGCTAAAGCCAGCTGCTATAACATAAGCACCTCTAATGTGGATTATTATCTACCCCAGCCCAATACAATCATTTGTTAATTGTTATTACAGTAAGATTGCTTTTAACTTAAAATGTACCTTCTGAAAAATAACAATATAAACTCGGTCCAAAATCCCCAAAACAGGTTGAAGAAAAACGTTCAGATCATGTGATTGCAACTCAGCTTTTTCTTTATTATGTACAAACAAATACAACACCTTTCAATCTCCTCACAAGGCAGAAGGATATTATTGAACTCTCAACGGTTACATTTTGAACAGATTAATTACACATGTCTGAACAAGGCAGAGGGAAGGAAGTCAGAAGCTAAGAAGCATGACAGCAAAAAAAAGAAGCTTTGTTACATGTGTATGAATGTATATAAACAGTGATACAGCCTCCCGACTCTTTGTGCATTATCAGACAACCCTTCAAAGAGGACGGAGGGGTAACTGACCATGTAGAAAAAGATATACAGCTCATTATCGTATCACAAGTTCCAAAGTACTGTGGTGATAGTTGGGAGTTTCGTCTCATGTGATGTGACCAGAAATGACCCTCGACCTCCTCTTACTGTGCTATCGTAGCCTACTATTATCTGCTTGATGACTGTGATATTGTTATAGCAATATAAAGTGTTATTTACCACATCTGTTGACAGCAACTCAACCAACAACCAATATGTATTAAAGTTGAAGTGATCTTGTTCGTTGGACAGGTTGATGACAGAGCTGAGACCAGAGAACGCATATCTTCTGGCTCTAGACTTATTTGAAGGTCATGTTTTTTTCATTCATCATATTTAGCTTTTATATACAGGCACAAATATTCTTCCAACAGATGTATTAATCAGTTAGGATCTTATATCTGTGTTGTTGAAATTCGTATTTGTTTTAGTGCTATTAAAATCCAATTATGAGTTACTGTATAACTCCTGGGTGAAGATGTTCAAGTCAGGCCATGACGATGGTGCCTGTATCTCTATATTGGAGCAACAGCAGTGGGCACCATGGCGACCTTCACAGTACAGTATATGGATAAGAAGGGACCGAACTGTTTCATACATTTTTCAAATCATAAAAAAAAACTGGTTGGATTTCTATTCAAATGCAAGAAATTGCACATATTTGCATGATGAATTAAAACTAAGCCAGTTAAGTTTTAATACATAAAGGCTGCTAGAGATACTTCGACATGACTAAAGTTACAAGATTGGGCGATACTAATCACTACAAATATTGCTTATTGTAAAGGCATGATACAAGCTTCAGAAATGGAAACACAACATCCCCATAACAGGGAAATGGCAAATCCACTTCATTATGTTCTATGGTCCTCCAGAACCAACTTCACCTCCCTTCTTTCATAGAAACCCTAAAACTGATAGACTCAATTGAAAAGGCATAAGTAGAGATGAGAAACGGACACAACAAAGACAGCGAGACAGAGACAAGCTTCAAGAGGGACAAAACACATAGCAGAGACAAACATACTGTAGTGAAAGCCTTTTAGCCGGGGAACAGATCTGTCATGTTTAGTGCTAAACCAAAGGCAGGAGTATAGCCTTTCAAATGGAAAGTATGGATGATATAAAGAGACACAGTAATGCCACTACTATAAATCAGTCCCGTCTTAATTTGTGCATTATAAAGGTCTACATAAATATGTCATAGAGAGTATAATTCACACACAAGAGCTAGCTATCTTAGATGTAAGGTTACGTCAAGCAGCGTACTCAACAGCTGAGTACAATGGCACTTTCACATTGAAGGTTCAGTTCAGTTTCTAGACAAAGCTCCACCATGTGAGGAAGCTTGTGTTCCAAGACCTACAGTACAGCCAACTGCACTCAAACTAATATCAGTACAGAAGAGCTAATGGTGATGCAATGCCAGGGTTAGGGGGGAACGCAAAGTGCTGTCATGGATTAGGATGTGGGCATGTTCAATATCAAGCCATCTCCTTGATGTACTACCCACATGTACTAACTAAGCCATTTGATTGCATGTGTATTGTCTAGGTGTCTGTATCATTTGGTGTGGTAAGGCAGGGGGCAGCAGAGACAGTAGATGAATGATCATCAAACAGATACGGATATAGACTGTGCACTGCACAACAATGACAAGGATGAAAGGACTGGTTGATAGTGTGACTAATCATTTCCATGGCTGATGTACTCATTTCACAGCATTACTCATTTGTGCCATGCAGGAGAGTTGCTTCAGAGAGAAAGAGTTTGAAAGACTCAACTATAGGCTACTTGCTCATGAGGGGATAATCCGTGCCTTTGACAGCACCGTCCCGCTTCTCTTCAGTCTCCCCTTTGAAAAAGATGACCCTTCAGATAAGTTAGTTGCTGTGTCCTCAAAGAGGAGGTGCAGAAGTGTAAACATCTTCTAAAATAAAAACCAGCAGCTTTGACAACGAACCATGAAGAGATCCAAATGAGCCTAGCTATATGAATACAGTTCCCATCATACTCCATTGTGCCCTTAAGCACAGATCCAGGATCAGTGTACCCACCCCAAACCGTAACCTTGACTATTAGGGGGAAAACGCTAGACGTGACCACAAATCAGTGTCCAGCGGCAACTCCATTCTACTTCGTTTCGACACACCAGCCCCAGACTCCATTGTAACATTCTACTATTTCTCAGGGGTCTGACTGAACAAGGTGGTGTGTGAATTCACAGATCTATAAATCCTCTGGACAAGAACAGATCCTTATATACAAAGATGAGTGAATCTACATGATGCTGAGCTCTGGCCCACCCTCAAGAACAAGCAGGTAGCCCTTTTCCCCACATGGTAGACCTTCAGGACAATCACATGCTCACTGGACAATAAGAGCAGTGATTGACGGGGCTATTCTGTGGTTTGGCTGATCAGTGTCCATGTCCCCTCCACCCTGTATGAACTGTGTGGAATGGGTTAGGGTTAGGGTTAAAAATTATGTCTTTACTCTTCTTCCTCTTCCTCCACTTGTTCTTCTACTTCATCTTTCAACTCAAGACCCTCCATCTCGCCATCCTCTAACTCTCCATCCCCCTCTTCATCACCCAAAGGATCCTCAATTTCTTCTTTCTCATCTTCGTAGGAAGAGATGGGTGAGTACTGGGGAAGGAAAAGGTGAGAGCTATCGGGGGCCTCAGAGCTGGCTAGAGGGGTGCTGATGGGGCCAGATATTGGGACAGAAAAGTGACCAGAGATGGGGCTAGAGCTGGGGAGAGGGGGAAAGACTCAGACTCAGGACCAGGGCAAGGCTCGGGGTCCCCTGTAGTAGTAACTGTAGGAGCAGCACCAGGGATTACAACGCCAGCCCCCAGGCCCGGTGAGAGAGCACAGATGTCGGGTAGGTGCTCCCTGATCTCCCCTGGCTCCAGGGGGTCTGGTCCACAGGGGTCGTGTTCGCTGCAGGACAGCCGTCCGTCCAGCTTGGAGATGAAGAGCATGCCGTCGCGGTGCAGTGTGCAGTAAGAGCTGGGACACATCTCACAAAAGGAGGCTGCCTCCTTACCACACAGGTCACACTGGTGCCACGGGCACTCCCACCGACCTGCAGCACAGAGCAAGGAGATAGATACAGTATATCAGACAAGGGCAGTCAGACACAACTACATCAGCAGTAACACAGAGAAGTAATCAGCTCACTGAGACTGCTAACCAGGGATCTGGCAGACTTCAAACAGTGAAAATGCATGAAATATGTCATGCATATCATTCTCAATCACACAAACCTACAGTAACAGAGGGGAAATATAACAAACCATTACGAGTTATAATACTACGATATCATCTCCTCTGACAGGAATCTAACTGTGCCACTGACCTGCAGGCCTCTTGGCGAGGTTGAGACAGTCTGCGTGGTAGACCTTGGGACAGCCTGGTCTCTTACAGGACACAATCTGTCCCCCGTCCCCACAACTGAAGCACTCGTCCTCCCTCTCCTTGGTCACCTCCAGCTTGTTCTTCCGTTTAGCCAAGACCTTCTTCTTCAGTTTGCGGCCCTTGTCGTCTGCTGGAGGGTTGTTCTGGGGAAGGATGAAGTGTCAGGATGTTGATAGAGACACAGAAACCCAAACTGAAGATGGCCCTTTCATTCAATTATCTCATTCCCGTTGACATGACTACTCTTTTGAATACTGTATCAAAGGCCTCTTGGATTTGTGAAAAGATCATTTAAAATCATTATCATGATTGTTTCTACTATTGATGTATCTTATTCATTCTGTGGATGAATGTCATAAATAACAACATCTGGTTCCAGTGTCTCCTCTCACCTTTGGCCGAACTCCTAGGAAGCCGCTGCAGTTTGGAGCTTCACATTTGCACACAGTCTTCCCATTCCCAAGGCACTCCAAGTTGTAGTTGAAAGTCAGCTCTGTGTCTGGAGACAGACAAAACGACCCATAGAGGACAGATATAAACCAGTATCCACAACAAGTGATGGAGAGATGGACATGAACTGCTGATGGAATAACCTATGTAATTACCGTGTAAGAAAATTGTTTTGTAAATACACTAATTATGGCCTACTTTGCCTTCACAGTGGTAAATATTATGTAACTTCATTTTCTTATATACCTGATACAATGCTACCCTTATACACTATATATACAAAAGTATGTGGACACCCCTTCAAATTAGGGAAACCGGCTATTTCAACCACACCCGTTGCTGACAGGTGTATAAAATTGAGCACACCGCCATGCAATCTCCATAGACAAATATTGACAGTAGAATGGCTTTACTGAAGAGCTCAGTGACTTTCAACATGGCACCGTCATAGGATGCCTCCTTTCCAACAAGTCAGTTCGTCAAATTTCTGACTTGCTAGAGCTGCCCCGGCCAACTGTAATTGCTTTTATTGTGAAGTGGAAATGTCTAGGAGCAACAACAGCTCAGCCGCGAAGTGGTAGGCCACACAAGCTCACAGAACGGGACTGCCGAGTGCTGAAGCGCGAAGCACTTAAAACTCGTCTGTAACACTCACTACCGTGTTTCAAACTACCTCTGTAAGCGACGTCTGCAAAATAACTGTTCGTCAGGAGCTTCATGAAATGGGTTTCATGACCGAGCAGCCACACACAAGCCTAAGATCACCATGCGCATTGCCAAGCATCAACTGAAGTGGTGTAAAGCTCGCCGTGGAATCACGCTTCACCATCTGGCAGTCTGACTGGTGAATCTGGGTTTGGCGGATGCCAGGGGAACGCTACCTGCCGGAATGCATAGTGCCAACTGTAAAGATTGATGGAGGAAGAATAAAGGTCTTGGGCTGTTTTTCCATGGTTCAGGCTAAGCCCCTTAGTTCCAGTGAAGGGAAATCTTAATGCTACAGCAGACAATGACATTCTAGATGATTCTGTGCTTCCAACTTGGTGGCAACAGTTTGGGGAAGGACCTGTCCTGAATGCCCCCATGCACAAAGCGAGGTCCATACAGAAATGTTTTGTCGAGATTGGTGTGGAAGAACTGGCCTGCGCAGAGCCCTGACCTTAACTCCATCGAACACCTTTGGGATGAATTGGAACGCCGACTGCGAGCCAGGCCTCACTAATGCTCTTGTGGCTGAATGGAAGCAAGTCCCTGCAGCAATATTTCAACATCTTGTGGAAAGACTTCACAGAAGAGTGGAGGCTGTTATAGCATCAAAGGGGGAACCAACTCCATATTAAAGCCAGTGAATTTGTAACGAAAATGTTCGACAAGCAAGTGTCTACATAATTTTTGTCATGTAGTGTAGTTCTTCTGCCAATGCCTACATAATGAAAAGTGTTGCCAAAAACTAAAGCTATAATATAACACAAACTCCTTAAGCCAAAGCTCCGCTCACCTGCAGGGACATCTATGAGAGTGAAGAGTCCCACACGCGTGTCTCCATTCACCGTCCACTTCTGTGTCTCACAGTTGGGCCGGCAGCTGTGGTTCATGAAGCGGGCCTGGTTCCCCTTGGGCCCAGCATCAATGATCCGATCCTAATCAACACACCGACATGGACAACACTGTTCAATCATCATTACGTTTGGGTGTCTTTATGATACCATGCAAAGCAGATGTAATTTTCTGAGATGAAATACAGAAAACCAAAAGAATCCCCTCTCTTGAATGATAGGGCAAAATGCAGCTTTCTGCCTAAATAGACATACCCAAAAGTAATAATTTTTCATAAGATGGCCATAAACATAAATGGTAATGCTGCATAATTTTAGAAAGGTGTAGAACTCACCTCTAAGGTACTTTTTAAAACAATTATTAGCTGAGGTGTACTCACTTTTGAGGACCTAAACTCAAGTACATAGTTCAAATATTATGAAATATAAAAAATTATAAATATGACAGGATTGCCAACTTTTGAAGAAAGCTTGGAGTGAGATTTGCTATGTGAATTTCATTAGTCCTGGCACAATCCCTAGATGGAGGACTGGGTGTCCTCCCCCAGGAAAATGTTCCTCATTTTAAGCTAACTTCCTGCAATTCTACAATTTTTGACATGGCATAGGCCTATGACCAGGGTGGAAAAGTTTAAAATAAAAACCACAGGTCAGGTATATTCAGGATGCTTTCAACATTAAATAAACACTCAAAATTGGATGACTTTGTTTCTTTGAGATTATTATTTTTGGGGAGGGATGAAATTTAAAGTTTACTGACATTTTTTTGTTAACATATTTGTAGGTTGTTTGACGCTTTATTCAGACAGTAATGAAATTAGATAGGGAGACCGGCAAATTCTACAAACAAGGCGAAGGTTGGAAAAAGAGATTGATCCCTGTTCTCATCTGATAAATTACATTTGATTTCTGGAGCATTTAATATGGAATAATATGACTTATTCAAAACTGTCCATGAATGGCTGCATTAATACATAGCGTCATACAATTTATTTGCAAAAGACACAAGTAGTCATATCAGATTTAAAATATGTGATTACACTGTCAAAATTGGGAAGAAGTGTAATAATAAAATACGTGTGGGGAATAACAGTAGTCTTCTTGCTGACAAGCCACACTAATTACCCTATATTTTAGCCCACTGTTAAGAATGAGAATTGTTCCACTGATCAGACTAGATCAAGTAACTACTGTAGATAATAAAATCTCCCGAAAACAAGATTACATAAATCTGCCCCTACACACTAACCAAATTATTGGTATAGTTATAGTCTAGAATTTGTATAGTCTAGAATCAGCACAGAGCTGTTGTGAAGGAAGTTGTCAAGGAAATTAGTTTGTGTTTCAACAGGACCTCCCGCCCCCACCTACCGTCAACCAATCATGTCAATTCGGAGCTATACAGAGATATAAGAAACCTCCGCACTGTTACCAAATTTGGGAGTTGTACGGCGATGCGGTATGGAGCTAAATGTGGCCTCTGCTTGTCTCTGGAGGATCCATGATTGCGTCACACTATCCATACGGAGCCTCCGAACACATTTTGGATTAACCATAAATTAGCTTTTATCCTAAATGCCAATCACCAAAAGAGGGGACTAATGCAAGTGTGGATTAAATCGACTTTAGTACATGCTGTCAAAAGTCTGCATTCTGCAATGCGGACGGAAGTAACAGCCACCTAATTGAGTTGACAACATTGTACATAAAACAGCGCTACAGTGCAGCTTTTTACTCTAATCTTGAGGGGGTGTATCTTTAAAACATGCAACCAACCCCCCTGATCCCTTACATAACTAGGCCAATCATATGCTTCAATGTGCCGCGGTTCACAGTGCTGTGGCAAGACAGGACAATGAAAGAGGTTACGCTCGTGATGATGTTAAATTGAATGTGCAGATGCTCCGATTTCAAAACGATTCGGAGCACAGATGAAAGGTTAACGCGCTGACTATGCAATGGACTACATAAAAGCAGTACTTTTCAATGGACTAGATAAAAGCAGTACTTTTCAATGCGGGAAATATAAGAGGTGTGCCGTGAGAAGAGGGTCAAATGCGGGCGTGTCTCACCGCCACTGCGTTAGAGTTGGCAGCTGTGTATTATGATTTGTTCCCCTATTCAAAAAAATGGGGCAATAGGGCTTGAAAGGACTGAAATGCTTTCTAAATACAGTAAAACATCAAATTATAAATGACTTATTATAAGATTTCACCTTTCTTATAACTGTAAAATAAATATGAGCATACTTAGTGACAGTACAATATTGGCACTGTTTCATATGGCTGACGACAGAGACTTTTCTGCCAAACGTCCTCTGAGCGGCGTTGAGATACCATTCAAATTTGTGCAGACAACTTCAGAGCTATACATCCGCCTGAGAACATCACAGCGAGCTGAAACCACTGTTGCATCCGCTTGATTTTTTACATGTGCTGTGAGATTCACAGGCAAAGAAAATGTGACGCGTCGCTCCCTATGCAAATACCAGATTTCCCGTGTCCGTGAAACTCACAGCTGCGCTTGCAATAGCGCATATGAATCAGGACAACCAGCGCGTTCATAGAGTGTATGTAACGCCGTTCACAGAGCGGCTTGTTCACAGAAATATCGTTCGGAATCGGGGACTTAACATCTAAGAGAGCAAGAAACCAACAATTGTCAATAGTAGTGATAATAATCAATAACATAGCCAATAGCATTAATAACCCATGACAACTTCCTGTAGCTAGTTACAGAAATCCTGGTTAAAGGTCATACAATTACAGAGGTAACTTCAAGCCAAGAGACAGTCCCACGAGAGCTCTGAAACCCTGACTCCTGAGCCGTACCTTGTCCAGAGTCAGCATGTAGAAGTTACAGATGTCGTTATCCTGGGTGTGTTTGATCCTGACCCGGCACTCATCCTCATCGATCACTTCTCCTACGTACTCATTCACAAACTCCCCCTGAAAACACCACCATGACCGTCAGCATGAGAGACACAGTGGAAAACTCATTCTACTACCAATCATTCTACTACTCAAATAATTACTCTTGGATTCATCTGAGAGCTCCATTGGGTTTAACTGACTTTTGAAAGGGTAATTTACATGTAAAGATCATAGCAGATAGACTTGTGCAAATCAATGTTTCAAAGCCATGACAGCAGGGTAGCCTAGTGGTTAGAGCATTGGACTAGTAACCGAAAGGTTGCAAGTTCAAATCCCCGAGCTGACAAGGTACAAATCTGTCATTCTGCCCCTGAACAGGCAGTTAACCCACTGTTCCTAGGCCGTTATTGAAAATAAGAATTTGTTCTTAACTGAATTGCCTAGTTAAATAAAGATAAAATTGATGACAGGGCTTTGTCAACTTTATAGTTTGATGATTAGATTAACATTATCACTGATTACCATTTCAAAAGTCATACTTCATGATTCCTTTAAAATATTGCTTACACTTTCTAGAAAAAAAGTCTGCTGGAATTGAAATCTGTCTGGATTGAAGAAGAATCAAACAAAGCCTGTTTCAAATCCATAGCATTTTGAAAATATAGTTTAAGCCCCAGGGGATACAGTTTCATGGTGGCACATTGATCTCTACTTTACATGATTAATGGTAAAACCTCCACCATTACCTTCTTGATGTCATGGGCACAGCGAAGGCCCCAGCCTCGTGCCAGAGTCCTGAAGATCTCCACCTGGCTGTACTGGCGTTTGGTGAAGGCCTGGTTCAGGCAGCCATTGCCCGCTGGGCACACCTGGGGGTGGCACTCGTACATCAGCATGCGGTTAATACACTCAGAGTCGATGCCACACGGGTTCTCGTCTGAAGCCTTGCAGTTACAGCGTGGGATCTCTGATAGGTCGGCCGTGATGAACTGCACCTTCCCGATTGGCCGATTCACCTGAGGGGTTAGGCGAGTGACTTCAGAGAAATTAAGTTGCAAAGGGGGTGTGGTAATACTTCTACAGCTCAAAACTAAAACTTAAAGGTCCAACGTAGACTTTTTAAAATCTCAATATCAAATCATTTCTGGGTAACAATTAAGTACCTTAATGTTTTCAATAAAAATTGACAAAAATGGACAAAAATAGCTTGTTAGCAAAGAGCAATTTCTCAAGCACGACTTCTGTTAGTTGGGAGTCTGGGAGTGGTCTAAGTGGGTAAGGGAAAACTGAAAACTAGCTGTTATTGGCAGAAAGGTTTGTAACTCTCCTTCTTATTGGTCTATTAACTAATTTACCGTCTGGTGACGTCACCAGGCAGGCCAAAACTTCATCCCTCCAAAACAGGCTGAAATTTCAGGCAGTCTTATCAGACAGCTCTTACACTAAAAGGCCATTATTATAATTTTCACAATTTTACAGTATTATTGCAACTTCATAGTAGAAATACACACTGAGTGTACAAAACATTAGGAACACCTGCTGTTTCCATGACATAGACAGACCAAGTGAATCTAGTTGAAAGCAATGATACTTTATTGATGTCACCTGTTAAATCCACTTCAATCAGTGTAGATGAAGGGGAGGAGACAGGTTAAAGAATGATTTTAAGTCTTGAGATATGGATTGTGTATGTGTGTCATTCAGAGGGTGAATGGGCAAGACAAAATATTGACGTGCCTTTGAATGGGTTGTGTCAAGAACTGCAACACTGCTGGGTTTTTCACACTCAACAGTTTCCTGTGTGTATCAAGAATGGTCCACCACCCAAAGGACATCCAGCCAACTTGACACAACTGTGGGAAGCATTGGAGTCAATATGGGCTAGCATCCCTGTGGAACACTTTCGACACCTTTTAGAGTCCATGCCCCAATGAATTGAGGCTGTTCTGAGGGCAAAAGCAGGTACAACTCAATATTAGGAAGATGTTCCTAATATTTTGTACACTCAGTGTATATAAAACACAGGAAAGTCATGTTTTTGACTTCAATGGGCCTTTAATGTATACATTTTGTGCTGCAAGAGATGTGGCAGTTATGGTACCTTGATGTGTCTGTATGGAGGGGGTTTCTTGTCATTCCTCCTGTCCTCCTGAAGCTGTCTCAGTTCTTTCTCTGCCTGCAGTTTCAGAAACCTGCGAGCAGCTTCCTCCAAAGCTGGGGAAAGATTAACATAAAGTCAACGACAACCATGTCACAATTCCCTTTGACAAAACACTCTTACTCTCTGCACACACCCACGCTACACACACTTGCACAGCTCAAGCCTCCCCTTCAAATTTCCTCTACTGCCAATCAAAATTGGTGTGAATACCTTTCTTGTAGATGACGTCTACACCTTTCCCCATCTTCTCCTTGTTGTTGGTGTCTACGTCCATGTAAGGGAAGACTCTGGCTTGGTAGGTCCACAGGTAGTCGTTGGAGCCAAAAAAGTGCACAGGGAACTCGCCTACGTCGTGCCTCATACGTAGGATGTTCTCCGGAATGTTCTTGGGATGGTTGACCTCCGCAGGCCACCACCTAGACAGAAGATAGGAAGGGAAAAGACGATATGAACGAGAAAAGGAAATGGGCCATGGCAGAAAAAACACTACCATTTGCAACCACTGCCATATTGTGAAGAGAAATACAGGTGCATTTCAGTTCTCAGTACCTTGGTGGTTTTGTAATGTCAGAACACCTAAAGGACACTTTATCATGAGGAATGTGGTTCAGGCAGGGGAGGACTTAATATCCTGGATGCCATCTGTTTCGTCTTTAGGCAACTTGTTGTTGTTTTGCCAAACCAATGGTTAGCCAGTGAGGTTGGTCCCCAGGCAGCTGTACTGACCTGTACCGGCCCACTTTGACCCACAGGATGTCCTTATAGTGGGGCTTCTTCCCGGCCTGGCAGTCGTTACAGAACCAGCTGCCCTCGGGCATGTCGATGTTCAGACACTCCCGGTGGAAGGCAGCAGGACACGACTCACAGCACAACAGACTGCCCCCTGGAGCATGGGAGAGGAATAACAGTTTGTCTACTGGACTGGTCTATGAGATTAAAAACTGAGATGAGCAAACAGAGATGTAACTGGGCTGTAGTACATATGAACTCTGATCATGTGTTCTGCGAAAATTGTACCCTGATCATGTAATACACATTACATATGTAGGTAAGTATTTACTGAGTGTATCTATGCATATCGGACTCTAACAACCCAACATATGTGGAGGCCGGCGTACCTTCAGAGCAGACAAAGCACCAGCTGACGTTGACGTGTTCATGGTTTCGGAATCCCCTGCGGGGGGTGAAGTGGTTGGGACACAGGAAGCTGTTGTTGGCCAGGACCACACTGCCCGCTGCCATGCAGTAATCGTTGGCATGGTACGCCACAGGGCATCGCACACAGCGTGTCAGACGACCTACAGGACACACAACACAGGGGAGACAGGGGCAGAATGAGCTGTTAGTTAGAATATCTAGTACACATACAGTACCCATCGAAAGTTTGGACACACCTACTCATTCAAGAGTTTTTATTTATTTGTTACTATTTTCTACATTGTAGAATAATAGTGAAGACATCAAAACTATGAAATAACAAATATGGAATCATGTAGTAACCAACATTTTTTAAACAAATTAAAATATATTTTATATTTCAGATTCTTCAAAGTAGCCACCCTTTGCCTTGCCAACAGCTTTGCACACTCTTGGCATTCTCAGAACCAGCTTTATGAGGTAATTACCTGGAATGCATTTCAATTAACAGGTGTGCCTTGTTAAAAGTTAATTTGTGGAATTTGTTTCCTTCTTTATGCATTTGAGCCAATCAGTTGTGTTGGGACAATTGGTATACAGGATATAACCCTATTTGGTAAAAGTCCATATTATGGCAAGAACAGCTCAAATAAGCAAACAGAAACGACAGTCCATTATAACTTTAACTTCTTATGGGCAGGTGGGACGGTAGCGTACCACCTGGCCAACATCCGGTGAAATTGCAGAGCGCGAAATTCAGAAATACCAAATTCAAATATTTAACATTCTTGAAAATATATGTGTTATGCATCAACATAAAGCTTAACTTCTTGTTAATCCAGCCGCTGTGTCAGATTTCAAAAAGGCTTTACGGCGAAAGCAAACCATGCGATTATCTGAGGACAGCGCCCCACATACAAACACATGAAAATCATATCTCAACCAGGAAGGTGCGCCACAAAAGTCAGAAATAGCGATATAATTAATGTTTTACCTTTGAAGATATTCTTCCCAGAAACATCACAAAACGTCCTTTTGTTCGATAATGTCCTTCTTTATGTCTCAAAAATGTCAATTTATTAAGCGTGTTTGATTCAGAAATACACTGGTTTCAACTCGTCCAATATGCCTACAAAGTATCTAATAAGTTACCTGTAAACTTGGTCGAAACATTTCAAACAACATTCCTAATCCAACCTCAGGTACCCTAAAACGTAAATAATCAATACAATTTAAGACGGAATAAACTGTTTCTAATACCGGATAAAAACAACGTGAAGCGTGCTCCAGTTCATGCACACCAAAACAGTAGAGTCCACCTGGAGTGACACTTACAATACTGCCCTCTACTCAAGAGAGGTTAAGACAGGCAGGTCAGTCAATATGGAAAATTTGAAGAACTGAAAGTTTCTTCAAGTGCAGTCGCAAAACCCATCAAGCGCTATGATGAAACTGGCTCTCATGAGGACTGCTACAGGAAAGGAAAACCTAGAGTTACCTCTGCTGCTGAGGATAAATTGTTAGTTAACGGCACCTCAGATTGCAGCCAAAATAAATGCTTCACAGAGTTCAACTAACAGACACATCTCAACATCAACTGTTCAGAGGAGAATGCATGAATCAGGCCTTCATGGTCAAATTGCTGCAAAGGAACCACTACTAAAGGACACCGATAATAAGAAGAGACTTGTTTGGGCCAAGAAACACAATCAATGGACATTAGACCGGTGGAAATCCGTCCTTTGGTCTGATGAGTCCAAATTTGAGATTTCTGTTCCATCCGCCGTGTCTTTGTGAGACACAGAGTAGGTGAACGGATGATGTCTGCATGTGTGGTTCCCACAGTGTAGCATGTCGGAGGAGGTGTGATGGTGCTTTGCTGGTGACACTGTCAGTGATTTATTTAGATTTCAAGGTACACTTAACCAGCATGGCTACCACAGCATTCTGCAGTGATACTCCATCCCATCTGGTTTGCTCTTAGTGGGACTATCATTTGTTTTTCAACAGGACAATGACCCAAAACACAGCTCCAGGCTGTACTTGACCAAAGAGAGTGATGGAGTACTGCATCAGATGCCCTGGAATCCACAATCACCAGACCTCAACCCAATTGAGATGGTTTGGGATGAGTTGGACCGTAGAGTGAAGGAAAAGCAGCAAACAAGTGCTCAGCATATGTGGGAACTGTTGGAAAAGCATTCCTCGTGAAGCTGGTTGAGAGAATGCCAGGAGTCTGCAAAGCTGTCATCAAGGCAGTGGGTAGCTACTTTGAAGAATCTCAGATATAAAATATATTTGGATTTGTTTAACACTTTTTTGGTTACTACATGACTCCATATGTGTTATTTCTTAGTTTTGATATCTTCACTTTATTCTACAATGTAGAAAACTATAAAAATAAATAAAATAAAATGAGTAGTTGTGTCCAAACTTTTGACTGGTACTGTATATTTACTTCCCACAGCTAATTTCAAGTAGTGGGTCTTTCTATCATGGTGTTGATATGAACTAGCTGAATTTCTTGTGCAAAATGAAAATTATTTGAGAAAACATGTTTGCAAACATTTTTTAGTTTTCCAACTCTAACCTCATCTCTTTCTCCTGTAGAGTTACCAGAGTAAGGTGATTGCAATTGAGAAGATTTGCATAAAATCTAATTAAACTAAACTGAACTGTGCTGGGTGGAGCGGAGCAGCACACACCTTTGGGGACGGAGGGGTTGACAGGGTTAGTGATGAAGCAGGACAGACAGACGTGGAGGGAGCAGCGGAAGCCCCCGTGCAGGGGGGCAACGGGAGCGTGATTGGCGATACACTCTCCATGGTAGAACTTCCCACACACTGGGATCATACAGCGCCTCACGTTCTCCCCGGGCTTCTTACACGCAAAACAGGTATGGACACCTAGCAACAAACACATCAAGTTTAATAAACTGGTTTGCTTTTACAAGCCAGAGAGAATGGTGGATGTTAGGATGAGAGGGTAACTGAGGGGAGAGAATCAGCAAAATGATGTGTGAAACAATCAGATAGCACACTGATAACTCTAGATGCAACTAATAATAGTCTTTCCACAATTTTGTCCAAGTAGGAATGAGGCATAAAAAAATATGTTAATGAGGATACAGTGGTTGTGTTTTTACAGAATATATGCTTGACCCACCAGACTTGCACTCCTGGCAGACGAACTTCCCTTTAGGAGGCTCTGTGAGGCCGCTACACTGGAGGTGAAAGGCCCCACAACACTGGCCCTCACACAGCAGCAGCTCCCCAGTCTTCTCACATACCTACCCGTACAGTCCAGAAAGGTTTACACAACATTAGAACAATGTACACAGCTGTCTGAAACTTTCTGATGGGCAAAGAGCAAATAGACTCCACAATCACTTATAGCACTTTAACCTTTTCACATGTGAGTTCCAAATATCCCTAACGGTCACCTCAGCGTGAGTTGTTTTATGCACATTCCAAAATGGGATTGTTTCGCAACGTGATAGTTATCACACGCTGCCTGATAATTATCTGTAGGTTATGTTTCAACTTGTCAATTTCAAATGATTTTCTATTAAGTTTTATTCTCTAACAACAGTTTGAATTGAGGTGTGTTCCGCCTCCTCATTAATTCACATAGAAGTATCCCATTTCACTGTTGCAGACAATTTATGTTTGAGGCTTTACTGAGCTGGACAAATTTCTTCAAGGAGAGCCCAAGCACTTCCTCAGTGTTACGCAGATCAAGTATGCAGACATTTACCCAGTCTTGCACAAACGTTTTCCCTCTGGCACATTTTTTGGCTGGCGCTCACAATGCCACTATTGTTGTTTTCCCAAAAATTATAACTTTGGACATGTGTGTTGCTATCAAAGTAAGTGCCTTATTTTCTGTATAACGTGTTGTCGTTTCACAGTACAATACCAGTCAAGAGTTTGGACACACCTACTCATTCAAGGGTTTTTCTTTATTTTCTACATTGTAGAATAATTGTGAAGACATCAAAACTATGAAATAGCACCTATGGAATCATGTAGTTACCAAATAAGTGTTGAACAAATCAAAATCTATTTTATATTTTACCCTTTGCCTTGATGACAACTTTGCACACTCTTGGCATTCTCAGAACCAGCTTCACCTGGAATGCTTTTCCAACAGTCTTGAAGGAGTTCCCACATATGCTGAACACTTGTTGGCTGCTTTTCCTTCACTCTGCGCTCCAACTCATTCCAAACCATCTCAATTTGGTTAAGATAGGGTGATTGTGGAGGCCAGGTCATCTGATGCAGGTCATCAGACCAAAGGACAGACTTCCACCCATCTAATGTCCATTGCTCGTGTTTCTTGGCCCAAGCAAGTCTCTTCTTCTTATTAGTGGTGGTTTCTTTTCAGCAATTCGACCAGGGAGGCCTGATTCACACAGTGTCCTCTGACCAGTTGATGTTGAGATGTGTCTGTGAAGCATTTATTTGGGCTGCAATTTCTAAGGTTGGTAACTGAATTTATCCTCTGCAGCAGACTCTGGGTCTTCCTTTCCTGTGGTGGTCCTCATGAGAGGCAGTTTCATCATAGTGCTTGATGGTTTCTGCGACTGCACTTGAAGAAACTTTCAAAGTTCTTCAGATTATCTGTATTGACTGAGCTGCATGTCTTAAAGTAATGATGGATTGGCGTTTCTCTTTGCTTATTTAAGATGCTCTTGCCATAATATGGACTTGGTCTTTTACCAAATAGGGCTATCTTCTGTATACCAACCCTACCTTGTCACAACACAACTGATTGGCTCAAACGCATTAAGAAGGAAATAAATTCCACAAATTAACTTTTAACAAGGCACACATGTTAATTCAAATGCATTCCAGGTGACTACCTCATGAAGCTGGTTGAGAGAATGCCAAGAGTGTGCAAAGCTGTCATCAAGGCAAAGGGTGGCAATGTCGAAGAATCTATAACATAAAATATATTTAGATTTGTTTAACACTTTGTTGGTTACTACATGATTCCATATGTGTTATTTCATAGTTTCTACAATGTAGAAAATAGTACAAAATAAAGAAAAACCCTTGAATGAGTAGGTGTGTCCACATTTTTGACTGGTACTGTATGTACAGTATATGTAGAGCATAATGTATTTACAGTTTTATTCACATTGACATGTACTTGTGACAAATATAATGCATTCCGATTATTGCATAGATTGTAATAGATACCTGCGATATGTGTAAAATACTCTTTTAAGGTTGTACTAATTATGATGAGCTAATGCTAAGATATTTGCCAGCTATGTGTGGCACCATGTTTGTTGACATTATAGAATGCATTCTGGGTGTCACGTAAACATCTGTCAGACCAAAGATGTTATAATGAGATGAAGGAATGGTTCACTTATCTTTCGAGTAAACTTCCGCAATTGAATTTACATTTAAGTCATTTAAGTCATGAATGGAAGTGATTGATCGTAGACGACACACCACTTCAACATGCATACTGCAAACAGACCAAACTCATCTTGCCTCCTCTTCATATCTTTGGTTGGAGTGAAAAAACAAACATGGTGGTGTGCACAAACTAAATATCGCCCGATTACTTCAGATTTTTAGAAAGTGTTTTACTCAATTATTTCGATCATTGGTGAGCTCACCCATGATGTGATGAATTATAAATAGTAATTGCTATTAGATAATTCATATTGTGGTTTCTGTCAGCCGAGAGTTAGTGCTAGGACTAATGTAGCCTACATTTTCCGGCTGAATGATTGTGTTATGACGTTGCTACTTCTGTGAATGTCTGAACATTGCATCCAAAAATAAACTGCTCACATTCAGGACATAACTTTGTGAGGACTGTGTTTGTGCAAAATGTTTCTGTGAAAAAACAGTGTGGCCAGCTCAATCGCAGACTGTTGCGTCAATTGAAACTGGACGTTCTAAATAAGAGTTCTAATCACACCGGTTTGAGCATATCCTGCAGGGACCACTGTAGAATGATCACACCCGTTTGTTGGTACATGTCAAAGGGTTAAATAAACACAAGGTAACCACTCTTTTTATATATTTTTTTCCCAATTTCGTGGAATCCAATTGGTAGTCGTAGTCCTGTCCCATCGCTGCAACTCCTCTACGGACTCGGGAGAGACGAAGGTCACGAGCCGTACGTCCTCCAAAACACAACCCAGCCAAGCCGCACTGCTTCTTGACACAACGTCCGCTTAACCCGGAAGCCAGCTGCACCAATGTGTCAGAGGAAACACTATACACCTGACTAACGTGTCAGCGTGCATTGTGCCCGGCACGCCACAGGAGTCGCTAGTGCACGATGGGACAAGAATATCCCTGCCGGCCAAGCCCTCCCCTAACCCTGACAAAGCTGGGCCAATTGTGCGCCACCCCATGGGTCTCCCGGGCGCGGCCTGCTGCGACAGAGCCTGGACTCAAACCAGGATCTCTAGTGGCACAGCTAGCGATGCAGTGCCTTAGACCACTGCGCCACTCTGGAGGCCCCTTACCACTCTTATATTGGTGATGTTAGACGTACTCACCTGACACACATTCTCCTTCAATGAGGCCACGCCCCCTCTGTCCACTATGATCTTCTTATTGGGGAAGAGTGTGTCATCGCACTGTGAAGACTCCTCCCTCATGGATGAAAAGCTGTCATCGAAACTGGATGCAAAACCCTGAGGTGCAAATAAGAAGAAAATCAGCAGGACAGTTCAAGCACCGAAAGCCACATTGTAAGCAATCATGCCGTAACACTATTCGATGCAGAATGTTTTTTTTCAGGTACATATTGATGCATGTTTTAGTGTTATTGTTTTCTTTTTTGGGTCGTTATTTTGTAATTACAATTTTACCATGTAATTTCTATGTTATTATCAGGTAAAACATATGGACCATCAAATTAAGCTGCAGATTTAACCTCTTGTCTGACCTCTGGGTCTATGGTGTCCCTCCCATCGTCATGGAGATTAGTGTCCTTAGTGGGGGGCGTGGTGAGGTCGATGTCTGACCCCCTCTCCATGCAACTCTGTGTCTGGGGGCAGGGTGCAGGGGTGCAGGGCAACATTGTGGAGGATGTAGTGGTGGATGTCATTGGTTGCTTGATCTTTGATTTAAAGGAGTGTTGTCCAGAGCCTGGGGGAAAAAACTGTCAAGTCAACTTTGACCCCAAGACCAATCAAACCTTTGAATTGACAATCATGAGGTAAATGAAAGCAGTATCACAAAGCATTGTGATAAACAGTGTATAGCCTTACATTTCTTAATGCTTTTCCTGTACACATCTTACACAACAGTGGGAAAGACGCTTAAGAACTGTGTAATGCGGACAGTTTGAGGGAGGTCCTTCCTGTGTAGACTGACCTGAATGAACAGCCTGGCTTGATGAGCTGGACTTCAGGGACTTGACCTGTAATACACAATTAACCAGTCAACCCCTGCTGTAAGGCCTTCACTACTGTGAAAATCAATGGACCCATAAGATACAAAAATCCTTAAAGGGGCAATCTGTAATTGGTACATTTCTTTACTTTAAAATTAATTATATATAGCAATTGTTTCTTGAAGAATATAACGTATAAATGCCTCATGAGCTTATTTCAACTGTCTAACCCCATCAGACCCAAAATATATATTTTTTCCCTCCACTGTTTGTAAACAATGTCATTGTAAACAAACACTGTATAGCTTAAAAACATGATTAAAACTATCATTTTGATCTCATAGATGGTCGGTCCTTGCATCCATTGCCCCATCTATGAATTTGGTGGTTACATTTCTCCAGCTCCATTCCTAAGCTCTTTACCCAAAAAGGTGGTGGGGTGTATGCTTTGTTATTGATTGAACTGCACATTGTCCCATTAACCTTTCTGGCACAGGCGTTCCGCTACCGACCCACCTCGACAACATCCGGTGAAATTGCAGAGCGCCAAATTCAAAATACAGAAATAGTCATAATAAATATTTATAAAAAATACAAATGTTATACATCGGCTTGAAGATTAACTTCTTGTTAATCCAGCCACTTTGTCAGATTTCAAAAAGGCTTTACGGCGAAAGTATACTATGCGATTATCTGAGGACAGCGCCCCACTTACAAAAGCATACAAACATTTTACAACCAAGTAAAGGAATTACAAAAGTCAGAAATAGCGATAAAATGAATCACTTACCTTTGAAGATTTTCATATGGTTGCAGTCACAACAGTCCCAGCTACACAATAAATGTTTGTTTTGTTCGATAAAGGCCCTCTTTATATCCCAAAAACTCAGTTTTGTTGGCGCATTTTGTTCAGTAATCAACTGGCTCAAAGGCGATCAAAAAAATACAGACAAATACATCCTAATAGTACCGGTAAAGTTCGTCGAAACATGTCAAACGATGTTTATAGTTAATCCTCATGTTGTCAATTGTCTAAATAATCGATAATATTTCGATAATATTTCAACCGGACAAAAGCGTATTCAATAGAAAGGAAAAACAACAAAGGGTGCGCACTTGGTCACACGCGCAAACCAGCACTGCATGATTCTACAGTACACTGACAGAAAGGTCTCATTCTTCTTAATTTTTCAGAAAACAAGCCTGAAACAATGTCTAAAGACTGTTGACATCTAGTGGAAGCCATAGGAATGGCAATCTGGGTCCTAACACATTAGATACTCTATACTCTCTTCAATTGAAAACTACCCACATCTAAAAAATCCCACTACTATGGATTTTCCTCAGGTTTTCGCCTGCCATATCAGTTCTGTTATACTCATAGACATTTTGTTTTTAATTGGAAACTTTAGAGTGTTTTCTATCCAAATCTACCAATTATATGCAAATCCAAGCTTCTGGGCCTGAGTAACAGGCAGTTTACTTTGGGCATGCTTCTCATCCAGATGTCGAAATACTGCCCACAAGCCATAAGAAGTTTTAACCGCGAAATTCAAAAATATTTTTTAGAAATATGTAACTTTCCAACATTAACAAGTCCAATACAGCAAATGAAAGATAAACATCTTGTTAATCTACCCATTGTGTCCGATATAAAAAATGCTTTACAGCGAAAGCACAACATATGATTATGTTAGGTCATAGCCAAGTCGAAAAAACAAAGCCATTTTTCCAGCCAAAGATAGGAGTCACAAAAAGCAGAAATATAGATCAAATTAATCACTAAACTTTGATGATCTTCATCAGATGACACTCATAGGACATCATGTTACACAATACATGTATGTTTCGTTCGATAATGTGCATATTTATATCCAAAAATCTCTGTTTACATTGGCGCCTTACGTGCAGTAATGTTTTGATTCCAAATCATCCGGTGATTTTGCAGAAATACTCATAATAAACATTGATAAAAGATACAAGTGTTATTCACAGAATTAAAGATAGACTTCTGTTAATGCAACCGCTGTGTCAGATTTAAAAAAAGCTTTACGGAAAAAGCATAATCTAAGAACGGCACTCAGAACCCAAAACAGCCAGAGGAATATCCGCCATTTTGGAGTGAACAACGTTAGAAACAACACCATAAATATTCACTTACCTTTGATGATCTTCATCAGACGGCACTCCCAAGAATCCCAGTTCGACAATAAATGACTGATTTGTTCCATAAAGTTCCATAAGATCCATCTTTTATGTCCAAATAGCCACTTGTTGTTAGCGTGTTCAGCCCAATAATCCATCTTCATGAGGCGCAGACACTTCGTCCAGACAAAAACTCGAAAAGTTCCGTTACAATCCTTTAAAAACATGTCAAATGATGTATGGAATCAATCTTTAGGATGTTTTTAACATAAAACATCAATAATGTTCCAACCGGAGAATTCCTTTGTCTTCAGAAAAGCACTGGAACGAGAGGTAACTCTGTCGGGAGCGCAGGCCATGAGACCAAGGCACTCTGCCAGACCACTGACTCAAAGAGGTCTCATGAGCCCCTCCTTTATAGTAGAATCCTCATTCAAGTTTCTAAATGACGGTTGACATCTAGTAGAAGCCGTAGGAAGTGCAACTTTATCCATATCCCACTGTATATTCGGAGGCCAAGCTTTGAAAAACTACAAACCTCAGATGTCCCACTTCCTGTTGGATTTTTCTCAGGTTTTCGCCTGCCATATGAGTTTGAGTTTGAGTTTATTTTTATTTTTACAGGGACAGTGCACATTAATCAACGTTTCAGTAAAAGTGCCGGTTTTAGCCAGCCGGCTAATTTTCAACCGCAGTCCCTGGGCAGGTTATTAAAAACAATTACAATATAGACAATAGCAACATAGAACAAGCAAGACATAGCAACATAGGACAAGAATACATAGCATACATACAGAGCAACATAGGACAAGCAAGACGTAGCATACAGACAGAACAAAAAGCAGCAAGACAAAATTCATAAAAGCAACAAAGTGTTTCCACACCTCACAAGCTACAGACAACAAACAACATGGAGAGCGGCAACACACAGCTAGGGACCATGTTCACAAATCTGATTGACCTTTAGCCATGTCTTCAAGCATTTTGTGAAAGTGTGATATGTGGTGCAGTTATGTGTGTCTGATGGCAGTGTATTCCAGACATGGGAAGCTCTCACAGAGAATGCAGATTTACTAAAGGTGCTTTTCCTTAGGGGAACTATACAGTCACCTCTCATGGCAGACCTTGTGGATCTGCTGCCATATGTCTGGGTTTTCTGTTTAACAAAAATATTGAGTGGAGGGGGAGCCAGGCCATTAAGGATCTTGAATACAAGACATGCGTCGGTGTATTGCACAAGATTTTCCCAACTCAAGAGCTCATGCTTTCTAAGGATGTGACAATGATGATGGCTATTGGGCTTCCTATCAAGCACTTTGAGAGTCTGTTTGTAGACAGACTGAATAGGTTTTAATGTTGTACAGCAAGCTTGGGCCCAACTAGTCAAGCAGTATGTTAAGTGGGGGAGTATCATAGTTTCAAAGTACAGTTTTGCTACCTCTGTAGTCAAACAATTTCGTATAAATCGGAAATTAGCTAGGTTGAATTTGGTTATTTGAATTACCTTTTTCACATGCTTTTTAAAAGAGAGGTTGGAATCAAGTATGATGCCAAGGTACTTAAAATCGGATACCACCTGGAGCTTCTCCCCTGACACATAGACATCTGGCTCAGTAGCATCTGTTGCCCTCTTTGTGAAGAACATGCAAACAGTTTTTTTCACATTGAGATGCAAACACTAGTCACTGAGCCACTTTGTAACCTGGACCATTACAGTAGTGAGTTCTTGTGTAGCTTGTTGTTTGCTCTTTGCATGCACATATATCACTGTATCATCTGCATACATTTGAACTTCAGACCCAGTACAGACAGAAGGCAGATCATTAATGTACAGGCTGAACAGGATGGGCCCCAGTATTGACCCTTGGGGCACGCCCACATCATAGCTACGAGTGGGCGACAGCTCATTGCTCACTCTGACACACTGAGTTCTGCCTTCAAGGTATGATTTCATCCATCTCAAGGCATCAGGGGAAAAGTTGAACTTGGACAATTTTGTGATGAGAATCTCATGGTTAACAGTATCAAAAGCCTTCCTTAGGTCCAGAAACACAGCCCCAACAGCACCCCCTTTGTCCATCTTGGACTTCACATTTTCTGTTATACTCACAGACATCATTCAAACAGTTTTAGAGATTCAGAGTGTTTTCTATCCGATACTAATACTAATATGATATATTAGCATCTGGGACAGAGTAGGAGGCAGTTCACTCTGGGCACGCTATTCATCCAAAAGTGAAAATGCTGCCCCCTATACCAAAAAGGTTAATGAACAAAGCACAACCATTCCCTAACCCCTCCATACCTTTTTCTTTGGGATTGTGGCAGCCTCTGAGTATTCCAGAATTTTCAGAGTGGGTTTTCTCTGTCTCTTACGGATGGTTTCCAAGTAAGGAACGTCACCTGCCACAGGACAGCGTTATTATGGACCTTTACACACATCTGGGATAATGAGGTGTTTAGGATCTAAGACCACTACTACAGAGGAGTAATGTAATAAAACCAGTAATTCCTTGGTTTCAGGGCACATTGCTTCCGAAAACATTTTGTAATTTTTTGCAATTCAACCAAATTATAAATTTAATATGTAAATGGCTTCTCACCAACATTCTTTGTAAGACTGTCACACAACAGCGAAGGGTCTGCTTCAGGAGGCAGGGTTAGAGTATCTATGGACAGGATAGGTGCATCCTGAGGGAGAGTGTTCTCTATTCGGGGAGGGGCTTGTCCATTTGGGGTCTTGGATGGTTCCTCTGGGGGCAGGGATTGTATTTCAGGAAGTGGGTTCAGAGGGGCATGGTCATGTGTGGGTTTCTCTGATGGTAGGGGATCTGGTTTGTTGCTGTTGGACTGTGCCACCTGGAAAAACATGAAGAGGGTATAGAACTGGTATCATGATACAAAACCCTGAAAATCCAAGAGATGGAATACTGTATGTTTGAGTGAGCTACCTTTCCCAAAGACTGCAGGGCCTTTTTCTGTTTCTTCCTTGTGGAGAATATCTGATCATACTCTTCTGTCCATTCTATGAGTCTTTTGCTTGGTTTTCTAATTCGTTTATGTGCTGATGAAGGACAAGTGTGCAAAAAGTATGAATATGCCACACATGTAAAAACCATGACATTTCATGATCTACAGAATTTGGCATCATGGCCCTAAATCGGACGTTATCACATTATAGCTTTTGATATTTTCATTATGGTATAATTCCCAAAGCAAAGTCAATGCATTGATCAGTCATAATCTCCTTTGGGATACCCTTCTGTCAAACCAAGAAGAAGAAAAAACTATTCCTTACCTGTGGGAGCCTCCTGGCCTTCCCCAGTACTTTGTGTAGTGTTTGCAGAATTGATGGCAGGGATAATCTGCTGGTCCAACCTTGTCTTTGTCTGAAAGGACACAGATGGGTCTGCACCACCCTGCTCCAAAGGCACCATGTTCTGTAGTCTCTCATTCATTAGCCCACTGCAGCCCTCCCCCAACCCCCCTAATGTCCCTGAATCATGGTTAAACTTCAGACAGGCATTGCTAGAAAGATGGTGTGAGGCCTCCATCCCAAGGTAGCCAGGTCCAGGAGACCTCTTACCACAAGGCTCTTTTCCATTAGGGTTATTTTTAGTCCCAGACAAGCCTCTCTTTTTGGCTGACCTTTTCAAGTCCTGGTTTATGCTGCCTTCAAGTTGTGGGATTTCTACTTTCAGAGAAGACTTGAGCTTGGGTTTGGCCTTTGTCTTGCCCTTGCACTGTTGACTTTTACTGAGACTAGGGCCTTGACTGAGTGACTCCTCTCCTAGTAAGGGTGGAATTACTGAAGGCTCCTCTTTTACATGGGCAGTGGGTGGTCCGATTTCCAGCTCCAAGGGTGTACCATGTTTCTCCCTGGTATCGTGCTCGTCCTTCAGCAGCATGAGGAAAGTACTGAACTTGTAGTTAGTGTCTGGTTTAAAAGACACATGTTTTCCATCACCATCACTTGATTCCAGGGACTTGAAGGATAACTCTTTGATGTCTTTGAAGACATCGATGGGAGAGAAGCATGGCGAGGGAGAGGAACAGGAGGAGATGTGAGACACACGGTTCTCTTTCTTTTCCTTCCCAGAAGTTAGAGGTATGAAATCCGCAGGCATCTGGGATACAAAGAAGCTCTCATTTTCTGTCTTAACCTTTGCCTCAAAGTCCTTCGACCTGGTGAACTTTGATGAAGAGCCATTTGGAAAAGCCATGATCTGATTATCGTTGTCAACCTTTGAAGGTTTGTCCTCTGTATAACAGTTTGTTTTGGTCTCTGGTTTATCAGAGGGCGTGTTTGTGGAAGATGAGACCTTCCGCTCAGCTTCCTCCATAGCTTTAAGAGCTCTGGTCATGAGGCGGTTGCTAGCGGGCAGATGCACAGACTGCTTGCCCAGGTCCTTCGACTGATCCGTGAGCTTGGGCACACTTAAGACTGGAGTCTTAAACTGATTACCAGTCATTTCTTTGACTGTTGCATTGGACACTGGAGTCTTCGACTGATCAGCAGGGCGTTCTTTGACTATTACACTGGACACTGAAGTCTTCAACTGATGACTAGAGCATTCCTTGATTGCCACACTGGACACTTGTGTCTGTCTATTGACAGCAGCTGCAGTTTGAGTATTTTTCTTGCAGGGGCCCTTGCTAAAGGAATTGTGTTTAGAAATGGAGGTGGTAGTGATGAGTCGCCTGTCTTTTCCTGGTTTGCTGAACCACAGGCCACTTTGGACTTCAGGCTGCTTCTTCACTTTTTCTACTACTGGAACTGAGGGCTGAGTCTGAGAGGGCTTGGATTGACGCTCAAGTGCTTTAGGACACAAAATATTGGGGATAGAGTCAATGTCCAAATACGGACATTCTTCGATGTCCCCCTCTGGCTTGTCAGTGCTTCCAAATGTTTCGGTGTTGAAGAACTCATTTTTAGCTTTTGATGCTTTAGTTGGATTCTTCTTCCTCTGAGGCTTCTTGAAAATGCTTCCTTTTGGGGAAGATTTACTTTGTGGTGACACAGTTCCGTTTGTTATGTGACTTGGTGCAGGGGATATAGAGGCAGATGGAATGGAGGAAGGGGGAATTGGAAGGTCCTTGTTCTCTAATATGGACCCATCATGGAGGGTTGTATCTATGGAGTCAGGTCTAGAGGGCCCCATTTTGGGCCGCTCTGGGAGGACAGCTTCTGCCTCAGCCACACTTTTTCCCCAAGATGCTTTAAAACGCTTGGGTATCTATGGAGGGAAATAAAGTGATTTTGTAATCACAAATATTTGTATTTTGGATATATTCAGGTAAAACATGATTGGTTATTGTCCAACATACAAAAAAGCTGAGCCACATGTTTGATTCACATTAATAATTACAGTGTATTTGTAGTCTTTGTCTCTTTGCCTTCCTCTCCTGCGTATCAAGGGGAGCTGTTCAAACTCAAAGCCTCCATGAAAAGTGTGTGTAGCTTTTCCTGCGACCCAGGCCAGTTCCAACGGCTCTCCAAAGGTCCTGATGTGGTACTGCCGACAAGGCCTATCACTGGGCTCTGAAACATCACCACACAGGAGCAAAGGATCCGGTAGATTTCATATTCATTTAACCTTTATCACAGGTATGAAATACATTTTGCAAGAGAGATGTGTCCATTTCAATGTAAAGTGGATTGTGAAATATAACACTTCCAAGCTAGTACAAATCTGTTCTACAAGATCAGTTAAAAAAAAACAATGAGTTGTTAAAATAATACCCAGGACCAGGGCCTACCTTTCATTTTGTGGTAGGTTCCCTGTACTGGGTCAACTGTCATCTCACAAGGCCACCAGGGTCTTCGGTTGAACTTTGCCCATATAACTTCACCCTCTAAAAACTTTACAGGTGGAAGGGACTTCTTCTTTGGGCTGTCCATCTGTTGATAGACACCAAATAATCAATATTTAAATTACTTCAAGAAATGTTTACATTCATGTTATATGCAGTACCAGTCAAATGTTTGGACACACCTACTCATTCAAGTTTTTATTTTATTATATAGAATAGTGAAGACATCAAAACTATGAAATAACAGATATGGAATCGTGTAGCAACCAAAAAAGTGTTAAACAAATCAAAATGTATTTTAGATTTAAGATTCTTCAAAGTAGCCACCCTTTGACTTGATGACAGCTTTGCACACTCTTGGCATTCTCTCAACCAGCTTCATGAGACAGTCACCTGGAATGAATTTCAATTAACAGGTGTGCCTTGTTAAACGTTAATTTGTGCAATTTCTTTCCATCTTAATGCTTTTGAGCCAATCAGTTGTGATGTGACAAGGTAGGGGGTATACAGAAGATAGCCATATTTGGTAAAAGACCAAGTCCATATTATGGCAGGAACAGCTCAAATAAGCAAAGACAAACAACAGTCCAACATTACTTTAAGACATGAAGGTCAGTCAATACAGAACATTTCAAGAACTTTGAAAGTTCCTTCAAGTGCAGTCGCAAAAACCATCAAGCGCTATGATGAAACTGGCTCTCATGAACACCGCCACAGGAAAGGAAGACCCAGAGTTACCTCTGCTACAGTGGATAAGTTAATTACGGTTACCAGCCTCAGAAATAGCAGCCCAAATAAATGCTTCACAGAGTTCAAGTAACAGACACATCTCAACATCAACTGTTCAGAGGAAACTACGTGAATCAGGCCTTCGTGGTTGAATAGCTGCAAAGAAACCAATACTAAAGGACACCAATTAGAAGAAGAGACTTGCTTGGGTCAAAACACACGAGCAATGGACATCAGAACGTTGGATATCTGTCTTTTGGTCTGATGAGTCTAAATTTCTGATTTTTGTTTCCAACCACTGTGTCTTTGTGAGACGCAGAGTAGGTGAACGGATGATCTCCGCATGTGTGGTTCCAATCGTGAAGCATGGTGTGGGGGTGCATTTCTGGTGATTTATTTCGAATTCAAGGCACACTTAACCAGCATGACTACCACAGCATTCTGCAGCGATACGCCATCCCATCTTGTTTGAGCTTAGTGGGACTATCATTTGTTTTTCAACAGGACAATGACCCAACACACCTCCAGGCTGTGTAAGGGCTATTTGACCAAGAAGGAGATTGATGGAGTGCTGCATCAGATGACCTGGCCTCCACAATCACCCGACTTCAACCCAATTGAGATGGTTTGGGATGAGTTGGACTACAGAGTGAAGGAAAAGCAGCCAACAAGTGCTCAGCACATGTGGGAACTCCTTCAAGACGGTTGGAAAAGCATTCCAGGTGACTACCTCATGAAGATGGTTGAGAAAATGCCAAGAGCATGCAAAGCTACAATCAAGGCAAAAGGTGGCTACTTTGAGGAATCTAAAATATAAAGTATATTTTGATTTGTTTAACACTTTTTTGGTTACTACATTATTCCATATGTGTTATTTCATATTTTTGATGTCTTCACTATTACTCTACAATGTAGAAAATAGTACAAAATAAAGAAAAACCTTTGAATGAGTAGGTGTGTCTAAACTTTTGACTGGTACTGTAAGTAAAAAAAAGTATTATATCAGAATTTACATGCCAATTTATATACGCAAATGTGAACATATGCAAGCATTCCAATATTTTCCAAGACTATACGGTTGCTGAGTTGCCAGGACCAAAGTCCTTGTAAATTAGGTTAGGTAAAGTTAAATCCCTGCAACTCTATCCTAATTTTCACCAGAATCAAGATAGTTGGTAATATAATGTGGATTTGCACTATCTTTTAAACACTAAAATGCATATATCAGCTCTGTGCACACTCTCTAGCCTAGATGTCAGTCAACCTTACTAAACTTGTATCAACTGATCATGCATAACATTCCAGCCACTAAACAAAGCTCTGGATATGGCCTGACTAATGACTTTTCTCTGTGCAGGTGTTTTATTAATTTCAAAAGGTATTTCAAAAGGTATAATTTCAACTATTGATTGTAATTCACCATATGATATGCTGGAATTACATGGATCATCTCCAGCTCTGAGGATCTTATCTATTGTAGAGGAAGTGACCTTGCTTGACCTTTCTTGCTAATTAGTTAGGATTTAGGCCTCTCACTATCTTCATTGACATTTCACATATAATCAAAACCAATAAGCTTGACAATTTATGTTGCACAGTAAAACAGGTGATCTGGACTGAAAAGGAAGTACCCAGGCCAGAACTGTGACATGTTACAGGATTAAATTTGAGGGCTGTTGGGTACTGCATGATGTTGCTGTCAATAGCCATGTTATGTAAAAGGTTCATAACAGTAGTAGGACTTGCCATTGAAGGCCCAGAGGGGCTATTCCCAAGAGAGAGCGGCTCACAGTTACTCCCCCAGTCCTCGTCTGAACCTTCATGTACCGTTAATGGGGGGACACTAGGGGACTGCAAGCCTTTACCCACAGATAGCCCTGGCTTCAGTAATTTCTTTACCTTCAAGTTAAAAAATTCAGGAAGAGGTTCAGGTGACTTTCCAACTTTGCTATGTCTGTCTGTCAGAGGTAAAGCTGTATCCTCATCATCATCTTCATCATCATCATCATCAAACAAAGTGGACTCAAAGTGCAGGCAGCCATTCGCAAAAGGGCTATTGCTATCCAGTGAAAAGTCTGGACTAGGTGGGTCAGAGAAGCAACAGTCACTCTTCTTCTCCACACTAGGATTAGTCTTACTGGTGTCTGTGTCTCTCCTGCCTGGCTGGGGAGCTGTGAGGGCCAAGGAATTCCCAAAGTCAGTTTTCCCAACAGCATTCCGGGTGTGCGAGACCTCCCTCTCCCCCTCTCCAACCTGTATCAGGTCCGGGTGGCTGACCATGGTGGTCAGGTGCTGTAGCCTTCTCAGAGGACTGTAGGAAGAGGATAGGTTATTGGGCATGAACCCATAGGTGGATGGAGGTTTGAGGGCAGGGGCGGTGGACAGCTGCATGGCACGTGGAGGGTCTAGTCTAGAATTGGGGTTATTGTGCTTTGAGGAGGGAGAGAAGGGGTCATTGGGGGCAGAGGTCACTGTTGGGTCAGTGTGACAGGCCTGAGCATTGCTGATGGGCAGTTCATAGGGCCGACTCATCCTGGTAAGGCTCCATCCTAAACATAAAAAACAGAAAATAGGCCAAAACAATATTTAAAAAAATAAGTGATAGCAACTTTAATTGCATGGATTTGCAATTATTGATCACATACAATTTGTTTTACTGTTCGTGGTTAGCTATTATAGAAAGTGGCAAAAATGGGGATGGTAATGGTATATTATTGAAAAGTTAATAAAAATGTTATAAAAAAACAATAGTGTTGTAAAATTAGGAAAGTTTTAAATGACTGAGTTTCGTTATATATAAAAGTGTGATATGGTTATCTTTCCCCACCTAAAAAAAATGAAAATAAAGTATTAGTCAACAGAGTCGTTCCACTCCTCGCTACACCGCCAAGAACGTGGAATTGTGGCAACCTATTGCGCGTTTGGCAGGCCGCTGGTCATGTTAAAATTAGACCAGAGTACCTGTAATGACACGCTGTCCTGCCCAGCAACAACGAAGGGTTAAGTTGATTTCAAAAGACTGATGAAGAAATCGCGAAACCAAGAATAAAATGGACAGCTCCTGACAGCGCCTGTGCATCAACTCTGTGTGCCACAGAGATATCGGTTCAGTGCATAGCTGGCACGCGAACATACATTATCGACACACAAGTTCACACTGCCACACATACGTACAGACTTCCACCGACAGATGTATACTGTGCACAATGACGGAATGTTTAAACAAATAAAAACGCGTATGACAATGATATGCCGCAAGAATCTTACCATTTAAATGTCGGTCACCGCAAAAACAACTGTCAAACCTTTCATTTCTATCATTAAATATGCTATTTTCGAATTTTGTGAAAGCGGATGAGGAGAATCCCAGCAGCAGCAATACTAGGCCAGGATCCTGTGGACATATACTCTACTTGCGATAGCTCTTACACCACCGGCGGCCCCTTCAAACGATAAATATATGCATGCATTTCACTTACTGAGAGAACCACCCATTTACAGCGACATATCATACAGTGCTATAAGTTTCTAATTCCTTGTTACCTCATATTCAATGCATTATTAAATTATGACTATTTCCTAGCTGTCGACCTGCCCCTTGCAGCCCCTGCCTGCCCGTGTCTGTGTGAGATCCGGCCAATCGGCACTGCCTCCCAACCCCCAGCTTGGAGTAATGCTGAGGCTTTGAGTTCCACCAAAAATATTTGGGATGGAAAAATTACGGGCATATTCCGCTCTACTGGTTTTTAATTATCACATAGATTTTCAATTGCTGTCATTCACATTAATCACTATGACATGCCTGTCATTTGCTCAATCTGTGCCAGCAATGGCATCATATCATACCCCATATGGACATCTCATGCGCTTTTAAATGATGGGATTAGAATGTTTTCATGTAAATGCATTCTAATATAGGCTACCCAGAAAACAGATGGCTTCCTTGTCTTTAGACGAGTTGCAAAACCTTTTTCTCTGCTCACCGGGTCCTTCAAAATGGAGTCGGTTCACAAAAAACAGGCCACAAAGTGTTAATATGCTCGATATGAAGTTCACATCAAAGCGAAAAAGATTGAACCGCAACGCACACATTTCCAATCCATCCAAAACATTCCAAAGCCTCAATGCAAGGCTGCATTCATTCATTAAACACCATTGAATAAACCACTTTCCACAATAATATTTAGTGTATATCATATGTCAGGTTACAGAAGAAAGGTTCACGACGGGCAAATGTAACTGGTGTGTGTAGTGGGGGACAGTGGTCCATAATTCGCAGGCATTTCCATAGACTCCATAATGCCCTGAACGTAAAAAGAGAGTTTGAATCACGTATTGTCTTATTTGTGTGGATTGTTGCAAAGGAAATGATATTGGTAGAGACCGTGGATAGGGGGTGGAGTGGAGTCGTCCTAGATACATGCACAACTATTAAATATGCAAAGATGTTAATCAAATAACAGTTCTATATTTCGAGAAGGCAAGCTATGTCTTCACATTCTCCATAAAATTAATTGCGATATTTTTGATCGAGGGGGAAATCTGAAGCCTCACGGAAGAACTGCGCTGCCTGCTCAGCCTCGCTCGCATGAGCCTGGTGGGAGAGAGGGCCTGCAGTGTACGGCGATGGGCACACACACAGTCAAAATAGCGCCCCGACAGATCAAACACGTTCATGCGTCTACAAGCCCTACTAAACGCGTCTTTCTTTCCTTTTAGACTGCACTGTAACGAGAAAAATATATATAACACGATGTAAAGCCTATCTATTTACATATCCGTCAAGAAATCGACTTAAAGTAAACTCTTACATCATCATCTTGTTGTGAGCCGTGTGTTCCTCTGTGCTGTGCTGTCTCTGTGTCTGTGCAGTTCGTAATGTCGGCAAAGTCAGTCATAGCAGAAGACAATGGTGGTTTGAGACAGGAGCACATGAGTTTCTGATGAAGTTAGTCAGGTTTAAGTAAGCCTTTTTATGGACCACTCTATTCTTATCTTATTTTACACCACATGCTGCCATGCCCGATTTATACACCTGTGCTCCTCCACCTCTACCCGAGCTGTTTTCACTCTTCACCTATACAATGTGGACTCTTACAAGTATCTTATCTGTAAACGAGTTCATCATGCCTCTTTGTGGGGAGAGTGATTGACAGGCCCATTCTAAAGTCTGTCACTGCCTATTAGCCTACTTACTGACAGCTTGATTTTGTCACTTATGTTAATGAACTGTCCTCTATTAGTCCATGACAGGACTATAATGTAATTCAGTCATATGTCAGTATCCATACTCGTGCTTTATTTGGTAACCCTTTACTAAAACTCTCTGTCATAAGGGCTACATAACACTATTAGGCCTATAACACTTTTAACACTGCCATATGTTATTAACAGTAAGCTTTTGAAGTCAGTTTATAACCACCCTTAGCAGTGTTGTAAGAAAGCGGAAGTTGCCGGTTTTCAGGGATACAGTATTTCAAACCTAACTGCTGTTTCCCCTGAAAAAGGGAAGTGGGGACTCCGCTCTGGCGTATTTCTACGCCTACTACATTAGTTTAGCTTGTATGACTTATGATGACATATGCCACAATGAAGTAATTAGTTAGGTTTAAAATAGCCCAACTGGCTTAGGCAATTCTGACACAGCCAGAAGAGGACTGGCCACCTTCATAGCCTGGTTCCTCTCTAGGTTTCTTCCTAGGTTCTGGCCTTTCTAGGGAGTTTTTCCTAGCCACTGTGCTTCTACACCTGCATTGCTTGCTGTTTGGGGTTTTAGGCTGGGTTTCTGTACAGCACTTTGTGAGATCAGCTGATGTAAGAAGGGCTTTATAAATACATTTGATTGAATTAACAGTGTCATGATGACAGTGCAACGTCTGCTGTCACAAGCGCACACCAACAGTCATGACTGTTAATGACATAAGTAATGTCATTTTTATAACAGTGTTATTTGTAGTATAAAGTGTAACTCTTTTTTCAATACACTACTAAACGCATTGAAAACTGTAATTGGCCCATTGATAATTCGAGGTCAGTGGGTCAATCAGATCTAACAGCTATTGGTGGTGGTGAATGCAAAACCCTGAAAAGTAAACAACTAAGTCATGATGCATTGATTATACTTAATACGACCTCCTGATTGCATGAGTGTAATTGTGTAACTGCAAATTAGAACTTTTAACAGCAGTTACTGCTTCATTGAGGTTTTGTGCTCTGAGGATGGTGACAGTCACCTCTTCAAATCTACTGTGACGCTGTCACCTTAA